>NW_026894324.1:0-149002 GCF_032452875.1 Bos javanicus | reverse complement strand
TCACCATGCAATGATCATGTAGCTACTATGTACCGGTCACGTGACTGATCATACACCCATCAGGTGACGGATCATGCACTGATCACGTGGCTATCATGCACTGATCACGTGGCTGATCATACACTGATCACCTGCCTGGTCATGCACAGATCACGTGACAAATCATGCACTGATCACATAGCTATCATGAACTGATCACCTGGCTGATCATGCACTGATCACGTGGCTGATCATGCACTGATACCGTGACTGAGCATGGACTGATCACATGACTATCATGTAGTGATCACGTGACTTAATGGCGCTGATCATGTGACTGATCATGCGCTGATCATGTTTGCTATCATACACTGATCATGTGCCTCTGGAGGCAATAAACAAAGAGCTGAGTAGGCACGAATCAAACAGTCAGCAGGCAATAATCATGGAACTCAGGTGTGAGGAATCATGCTGCTCAGCTGGCAATAATCAAGCAGCTGAGCAGGCAGGAATTACGCAGCACAGCTGACAATTGTCAAGCAGATGACAGGCAGGAATCGTGCAGCTCAGCTGGCAATTGTCAAGCAGATGAGCAGACAGTAATCACGCAGCTCAGCAGGCCCAGAACACGTGACTGAGCATGCACTGTTCACGTGGCTGATCATACACTGATCACGTAACTGATCATGCACTGATCACGTGGCTATCATGCACTGATCACGTGGCTGATCATACACTGTTCACGTGGCTGATAATGCACTGATCACGTGGCCTGATCATGCACTGATCACGTGACTGATCATGCACTGATCACGTGGCTGACCATGCACTGATCACGTGGCTGATCATGCACTGCTCACGTAACTGATCATGCACTGATCACGTGGCTGATCATGCACTGATCACGTTGGCTGATCATGCACTGATCACGTGGCTGATCATACACTGATCACGTGACTGATCATGCACTGATCATCTGGCTATCATGCACTGATCAAGTGGCTATCGTGCACTGATCACGTGGCTGATCATGCACTGATCACGTGACTGATCATGCACTGATCACGTCTATATCATGCACTGATCACGTGACTGATCATGCACTGATCACGTGGCTGATCACACACTGATCACGTGACTGATCATGCACTGATCACGTGGCTATCATGCACTGCTCACGTGGCTGATCATGCAATGATCACGTAGCTACCATGTACTGGTCACGTGAGTGATCATGCACTGATCACGTAACTGATCATGCACTGATCACGTGACTTATCATGCACTGATCACATGACTGATCATGCACTGATCACGTGACTGATCATGCACTGATCACGTGGCTATCATGCACGACTCACGTGGCTGATCATGCAATGATCATGTAGCTACCATGTACCGGTCAGGTGACTGATCATACACCCATCAGGTGACGGATCATGCACTGATCACGTGGCTATCATGCACTGTTCACGTGGCTGATCATACACTGATCACCTGCCTGGTCATGCACAGATCACGTGACAAATCATGAACTGATCACGTAGCTATCATGCACTGATCACCTGGCTGATCATGCACTGATCACGTGGCTGATCATGCACTGATACCGTGACTGAGCATGGACTGATCACATGACTATCATGTAGTGATCACGTGACTTAATGGCGCTGATCATGTGACTGATCATGCGCTGATCATGTTTGGTATCATACACTGATCATGTGCCTCTGGAGGCAATAAACAAAGAGCTGAGTAGGCACGAATCAAACAGTCAGCAGGCAATAATCATGGAACTCAGGTGTGAGGAATCATGCTGCTCAGCTGGCAATAATCAAGCAGCTGAGCAGGCAGGAATTACGCAGCACAGCTGACAATTGTCAAGCAGATGACAGGCAGGAACGTGCAGCTCAGCTGGCAATTGTCAAGCAGATGAGCAGACGGTAATCACGCAGCTCAGCAGGCCCAGATCACGTGACTGAGCATGCACTGTTCACGTGGCTGATCATACGCTGATCACGTAACTGATCATGCACTGATCACGTGGCTATCATGCACTGATCACGTGGCTGATCATACACTGCTCACGTATCTGATAATGCACTGATCACGTGGCTGATCATGCACTGATCACGTGGCTGATCATACACTGTTCACGTGTCTGACCATGCACTGAACACGTGGCTGATCATACACTGCTCACGTAACTGATCATGCACTGATCACGTGGCTGATCATACACTGATCAGTTGGCTATCATGCACTTTTCACTTGGCTGATCAAACACTGATCACGTGACTGATAATGCACTGATCATCTGGCTATCGTGCACTCATTAACTGGCTATCGTGCACTGATCACGTGGTTGATCATACACTGATCACGAGACTGATCATGCACTAATCACGTCTATATCATGCACTGACCACATGACTGCCCATGCACTGATCACCCGGATGATCATACACTGATCATGCGACAGATCATGCACTGATCACGTGGCTATCATGCACTGCTCACGCGGCTGTTCATGCAATGATCACGTAGCTACCATGTACTGGTCACGTGAGTGATCATGCACTGATCACGTAATTGATCATGCACTGATCAGGTGACTTATCATGCACTGTTAACGTGAGTGATCATGCACTGATCACGTGACTGATCATGCACTGATCACGTGGCTATCATGCACTACTCACGTGGCTGATCATGCAATGATCATGTAGCTACCATGTACCGGTCAGGTGACTGATCATACACCCATCAGGTGACGGATCATGCACTGATCACGTGGCTATCATGCACTGTTCACGTGGCTGATCATACACTGATCACCTGCCTGGTCATGCACAGATCACGTGACAAATCATGAACTGATCACATAGCTATCATGAACTGATCACCTGGCTGATCATGCACTGATCACGTGGCTGATCATGCACTGATACCGTGACTGAGCATGGACTGATCACATGACTATCATGTAGTGATCACGTGACTTAATGGCGCTGATCATGTGACTGATCATGCACTGATCATGTTTGCTATCATACACTGATCATGTGCCTCTGGAGGCAATAAACAAAGAGCTGAGTAGGCACGAATCAAACAGTCAGCAGGCAATAATCATGGAACTCAGGTGTGAGGAATCATGCTGCTCAGCTGGCAATAATCAAGCAGCTGAGCAGGCAGGAATTACGCAGCACAGCTGATAATTGTCAAGCAGATGACAGGCAGGAATCGTGCAGCTCAGCTGGCAATTGTCAAGCAGATGAGCAGACGGTAATCACGCAGCTCAGCAGGCCCAGAACACGTGACTGAGCATGCACTGTTCACGTGGCTGATCATACGCTGCTCACGTAACTGATAATGCACTGATCACGTGGCTATCATGCACTGATCACGTGGCTGATCATACACTGCTCACGTAACTGATAATGCACTGATCAAGTGGCTATCATGCACTGATCACGTGGCTGATCATACACTGTTCACGTGTCTGACCATGCACTGATCACGTGGCTGATCATACACTGCTCACGTAACTGATCATGCACTGATCACGTGGCTGATCATACACTGATCAGTTGGCTATCATGCACTTTTTACTTGGCTGATCAAACACTGATCACGTGACTGATAATGCACTGATCATCTGGCTATCGTGCACTCATTAACTGGCTATCGTGCACTGATCACGTGGTTGATCATACACTGATCACGAGACTGATCATGCACTAATCACGTCTATATCATGCACTGATCACATGACTGCCCATGCACTGATCACGCGGATGATCATACACTGATCATGCGACAGATCATGCACTGATCACGTGGCTATCATGCACTGCTCACGCGGCTGTTCATGCAATGATCACGTAGCTACCATGTACTGGTCACGTGACTGATCATGCACTGATCATGTAATTGATCATGCACTGATCAGGTGACTTATCATGCACTGTTAACGTGAGTGATCATGCACTGATCACGTGACTGATCATGCACTGATCACGTGGCTATCATGCACTACTCACGTGGCTGATCATGCAATGATCACGTAGCTACCATGAACCGGTCAGGTGACTGATCATACACCGATCACGTGACGGATCATGCACTGATCACGTGGCTATCATGCACTGTTCACGTGGCTGATCATACACTGATCACCTGCCTGGTCATGCACAGATCACGTGACAAATCATGAACTGATCACATAGCTATCATGAACTGATCACCTGGCTGATCATGCACTGATCACGTGGCTGATCATGCACTGATACCGTGACTGAGCATGGACTGATCACATGACTATCATGTAGTGATCACGTGACTTAATGGCGCTGATCATGTGACTGATCATGCGCTGATCATGTTTGCTATCATACACTGATCATGTGCCTCTGGAGGCAATAAACAAAGAGCTGAGTAGGCACGAATCAAACAGTCAGCAGGCAATAATCATGGAACTCAGGTGTGAGGAATCATGCTGCTCAGCTGGCAATAATCAAGCAGCTGAGCAGGCAGGAATTACGCAGCACAGCTGACAATTGTCAAGCAGATGACAGGCAGGAATCGTGCAGCTCAGCTGGCAATTGTCAAGCAGATGAGCAGACGGTAATCACGCAGCTCAGCAGGCCCAGATCACGTGACTGAGCATGCACTGTTCACGTGGCTGATCATACGCTGCTCACGTGATGATAATGCACTGATCACGTGGCTATCATGCACTGATCACGTGGCTGATCATGCACTGCTCACGTAACTGATAATGCACTGATCAAGTGGCTATCATGCACTGATCACGTGGCTGATCATGCACTGTTCACGTGGCTGACCATGCACTGATCACGTGGCTGATCATACACTGCTCACGTAACTGATCATGCACTGATCACGTGGCTGATCATACACTGATCAGTTGGCTATCATGCACTTTTCACTTGGCTGATCAAACACTGATCACGTGACTGATCATGCACTGATCATCTGGCTATCGTGCACTCATTACCTGGCTATCGTGCACTGATCACGTGGTTGATCATACACTGATCACGTGACTGATCATGCACTAATCACGTCTATATCATGCACTGATCACGTGACTGCCCATGCACTGATCACCCGGATGATCATACACTGATCACGCTACTGATCATGCACTGATCACGTGGCTATCATGCACTGCTCACGCGGCTGTTCATGCAATGATCACGTAGCTACCATGTACTGGTCACGTGACTGATCATGCACTGATCACGTAATTGATCATGCACTGATCACGTGACTTATCATGCACTGTTCACGTGACTGATCATGCACTGATCACGTGACTGATCATGCACTGATCACGTGGCTATCATGCACTACTCACGTGGCTGATCATGCAATGATCACGTAGCTACCATGTACCGGTCACGTGACTGATCATACACCGATCAGGTGACGGATCATGCACTGATCACGTGGCTATCATGCACTGATCACGTGGCTGATCATGCACTGATCACCTGCCTGGTCATGCACAGATCACGTGACAAATCATGCACTGATCACATAGCTATCATGCACTGATCACCTGGCTGATCATGCACTGATCACGTGGCTGATCATGCACTGATACCGTGACTGAGCATGGACTGATCACATGACTATCATGTAGTGATCACGTGACTTAATGGCGCTGATCATGTGACTGATCATGCGCTGATAATGTTTGCTATCATACACTGATCATGTGCCTCTGGAGGCAATAAACAAAGAGCTGAGTAGGCACGAATCAAACAGTCAGCAGGCAATAATCATGGAACTCAGGTGTGAGGAATCATGCTGCTCAGCTGGCAATAATCAAGCAGCTGAGCAGGCAGGAATTACGCAGCACAGCTGACAATTGTCAAGCAGATGACAGGCAGGAATCGTGCAGCTCAGCTGGCAATTGTCAAGCAGATGAGCAGACGGTAATCACGCAGCTCAGCAGGCCCAGATCACGTGACTGAGCATGCACTGTTCACGTGGCTGATCATACGCTGATCACGTAACTGATAATGCACTGATCACGTGGCTATCATGCACTGATCACGTGGCTGATCATACACTGCTCACGTGACTGACCATGCACTGATCACGTGGCTATCATGCACTGATCACGTGGCTGATCATACACTGATCACGTGGCTGATCATGCACTGATCACGTGGCTGATCATACACTGCTCACGTAGCTGATCATGCACTGATCACGTGGCTGATCATACACTGATCACGGTGGCTATCATGCACTTATTACGTGGCTGATCATACACTGATCACGTGACTGATAATGCACTGATCACGTGGCTATCGTGCACTGATTAACTGGCTATCGTGCACTGATCACGTGGCTGATCATACACTGATCACGTGACTGATCATGCACTGATCACGTCTATATCATGCACTGATCACGTGACTGACCATGCACTGATCACGCGGATGATCATGCACTGATCACGCGACTGATCATGCACTGATCACGTGGCTATCATGCACTGCTCACGCGGCTGTTCATGCAATGATCACGTAGCTACCATGTACTGGTCACGTGAGTGATCATGCACTGATCACGTGGCTGATCATGCACTGATCACGTGGCTGATCATGCACTGATCACGTGGCTGATCATGCACTGATCACGTGACTACCATGCACTGATCACGTGGCTATCATGCAATTGATCATGCACTGATCACGTGACTGATCATGCACTGATAACGTGACTGATCATGCACTGATCACGTGACTGATCATGCACTGATCACGTGGCTATCATGCACTACTCACGTGGCTGATCATGCAATGATCATGTAGCTACCATGTACCGGTCAGGTGACTGATCATACACCCATCACGTGACGGATCATGCACTGATCACGTGGCTATCATGCACTGTTCACGTGGCTGATCATGCACTGATCACGTGCCTGGTCATGCACAGATCACGTGACAAATCATGCACTGATCACGTAGCTATCATGCACTGATCACCTGGCTGATCATGCACTGATCACGTGGCTGATCATGCACTGATACCGTGACTGAGCATGGACTGATCACATGACTATCATGTAGTGATCACGTGACTTAATGGCGCTGATCATGTGACTGATCATGCGCTGATCATGTTTGCTATCATACACTGATCATGTGCCTCTGGAGGCAATAAACAAAGAGCTGAGTAGGCACGAATCAAACAGTCAGCAGGCAATAATCATGGAACTCAGGTGTGAGGAATCATGCTGCTCAGCTGGCAATAATCAAGCAGCTGAGCAGGCAGGAATTACGCAGCACAGCTGGCAATTGTCAAGCAGATGACAGGCAGAATCGTGCAGCTCAGCTGGCAATTGTCAAGCAGATGAGCAGACAGTAATCACGCAGCTCAGCAGGCCCAGATCACGTGACTGAGCATGCACTGTTCACGTGGCTGATCATACGCTGCTCACGTGACTGATAATGCACTGATCACGTGGCTATCATGCACTGATCACGTGGCTGATCATGCACTGTTCACGTGTTTGACCATGCACTGATCACGTGGCTGATCATGCACTGCTCACGTGACTGATCATGCACTGATCACGTGGCTGATCATGCACTGATCACGTTGGCTGATCATGCACTGATCACGTGGCTGATCATGCACTGATCACGTGACTGATAATGCACTGATCACGTGGCTATCATGCACTGATCAAGTGGCTATCGTGCACTGATCACGTGGCTGATCATGCACTGATCACGTGACTGATCATGCACTGATCACGTCTATATCATGCACTGATCACGTGACTGACCATGCACTGATCACGCGGATGATCATGCACTGATCACGCGACAGATCATGCACTGATCACGTGGCTATCATGCACTGCTCACGCGGCTGTTCATGCAATGATCACGTAGCTACCATGTACTGATCACGTGAGTGATCATGCACTGATCACGTAGCTGATCATGCACTGATCACGTGACTGATCATGCACTGTTAACGTGACTGATCATGCACTGATCACGTGACTGATCATGCACTGATCACGTGGCTATCATGCTCTGCTCACGTGGCTGTTCATGCAATGATCACGTAGCTACCATGTACAGGTCACGTGAATGATCATACACCCATCAGGTGACTGATCATGCACTGATCACGTGGCTATCATGCACTGATCACGTGGCTGATCATGCACTGATCACGTGTACTGATCATGCACTGATCACGTGACTGCCCATGCACTGATCACGTGGCTGATCATGCACTGATCATGTGGCAGATCATGCACTGATCACGTGGCTGATCATGCACTGATCACGTGACTGATCATGCACTGTTAACGTGACTGATCATGCACTGATCACGTGACTGATCATGCACTGATCACGTGGCTATCATGCACTACTCACGTGGCTGATCATGCAATGATCATGTAGCTACCATGTACCGGTCAGGTGACTGATCATACACCCATCAGGTGACGGATAATGCACTGATCACGTGGCTATCATGCACTGTTCACGTGGCTGATCATACACTGATCACCTGCCTGGTCATGCACAGATCACGTGACAAATCATGAACTGATCACATAGCTATCATGAACTGATCACCTGGCTGATCATGCACTGATCACGTGGCTGATCATGCACTGATACCGTGACTGAGCATGGACTGATCACATGAATATCATTTAGTGATCACGTGACTTAATGGCGCTGATCATGTGACTGATCATGCGCTGATCATGTTTGCTATCATACACTGATCATGTGCCTCTGGAGGCAATAAACAAAGAGCTGAGTAGGCACGAATCAAACAGTCAGCAGGCAATAATCATGGAACTCAGGTGTGAGGAATCATGCTGCTCAGCTGGCAATAATCAAGCAGCTGAGCAGGCAGGAATTACGCAGCACAGCTGATAATTGTCAAGCAGATGACAGGCAGGAATCGTGCAGCTCAGCTGGCAATTGTCAAGCAGATGAGCAGACGGTAATCACGCAGCTCAGCAGGCCCAGATCACGTGACTGAGCATGCACTGTTCACGTGGCTGATCATACGCTGCTCACGTAACTGATAATGCACTGATCACGTGGCTATCATGCACTGATCACGTGGCTGATCATACACTGCTCACGTAACTGATAATGCACTGATCAAGTGGCTATCATGCACTGATCACGTGGCTGATCATACACTGTTCACGTGTCTGACCATGCACTGATCACGTGGCTGATCATACACTGCTCACGTAACTGATCATGCACTGATCACGTGGCTGATCATACACTGATCAGTTGGCTATCATGCACTTTTTACTTGGCTGATCAAACACTGATCACGTGACTGATAATGCACTGATCATCTGGCTATCGTGCACTCATTAACTGGCTATCGTGCACTGATCACGTGGTTGATCATACACTGATCACGAGACTGATCATGCACTAATCACGTCTATATCATGCACTGATCACATGACTGCCCATGCACTGTTCACCCGGATGATCATACACTGATCATGCGACAGATCATGCACTGATCACGTGGCTATCATGCACTGCTCACGCGGCTGTTCATGCAATGATCACGTAGCTACCATGTACTGGTCACGTGAGTGATCATGCACTGATCACGTAATTGATCATGCACTGATCAGGTGACTTATCATGCACTGTTAACGTGAGTGATCATGCACTGATCACGTGACTGATCATGCACTGATCACGTGGCTATCATGCACTACTCACGTGGCTGATCATGCAATGATCATGTAGCTACCATGTACCGGTCAGGTGACTGATCATACACCCATCAGGTGACGGATCATGCACTGATCACGTGGCTATCATGCACTGTTCACGTGGCTGATCATACACTGATCACCTGCCTGGTCATGCACAGATCACGTGACAAATCATGAACTGATCACATAGCTATCATGAACTGATCACCTGGCTGATCATGCACTGATCACGTGGCTGATCATGCACTGATACCGTGACTGAGCATGGACTGATCACATGACTATCATGTAGTGATCACGTGACTTAATGGCGCTGATCATGTGACTGATCATGCGCTGATCATGTTTGCTATCATACACTGATCATGTGCCTCTGGAGGCAATAAACAAAGAGCTGAGTAGGCACGAATCAAACAGTCAGCAGGCAATAATCATGGAACTCAGGTGTGAGGAATCATGCTGCTCAGCTGGCAATAATCAAGCAGCTGAGCAGGCAGGAATTACGCAGCACAGCTGATAATTGTCAAGCAGATGACAGGCAGGAATCGTGCAGCTCAGCTGGCAATTGTCAAGCAGATGAGCAGACGGTAATCACGCAGCTCAGCAGGCCCAGATCACGTGACTGAGCATGCACTGTTCACGTGGCTGATCATACGCTGCTCACGTAACTGATAATGCACTGATCACGTGGCTATCATGCACTGATCACGTGGCTGATCATACACTGTTCACGTGTTTGACCATGCACTGATCACGTGGCTGATCATACACTGCTCACGTAACTGATCATGCACTGATCACGTGGCTGATCATACACTGATCAGTTGGCTATCATGCACTTATTACTTGGCTGATCATACACTGATCACGTGACTGATAATGCACTGATCATCTGGCTATCGTGCACTCATTAACTGGCTATCGTGCACTGATCACGTGGTTGATCATACACTGATCACGAGACTGATCATGCACTAATCACGTCTATATCATGCACTGATCACATGACTGCCCATGCACTGATCACCCGGATGATCATACACTGATCATGCGACAGATCATGCACTGATCACGTGGCTATCATGCACTGCTCACGCGGCTGTTCATGCAATGATCACGTAGCTACCATGTACTGGTCACGTGAGTGATCATGCACTGATCACGTAATTGATCATGCACTGATCAGGTGACTTATCATGCACTGTTAACGTGAGTGATCATGCACTGATCACGTGACTGATCATGCACTGATCTCGTGGCTATCATGCACGGCTCATGTGGCTGATCATGCAATGATCACGTGGCTGATCATGCACTGATCACGTGACTGATCATGCACTGATCACGTGGCTGATCATGCACTGATCACGTGGCTGATCATGCACTGATCACGTGACTGATCATGCACTGATCACGTGGCTATCATGCACTGATCACGTGGCTGATCATGCACTGATCACGTGGCTGATCATGCACTGATCACGTGGCTGATCATGCACTGATCACGTGGCTGATCATGCACTGATCACGTGGCTGATCATGCACTGATCACGTGACTGATCATGCACTGATCACGTGACTGATCATGCACTGATCACCTGCCTGGTCATGCACATATCACGTGACAAATCATGAACTGATCACATAGCTATCATGAACTGATCACCTGGCTGATCATGCACTGATCACGTGGCTGATCATGCACTGATACCGTGACTGAGCATGGACTGATCACATGACTATCATGTAGTGATCACGTGACTTAATGGCTCTGATCATGTGACTGATCATGCACTGATAATGTTTGCTATCATATACTGATCATGTGCCTCTGGAGGCAATAAACAAAGAGCTGAGTAGGCACGAATTATACAGTCAGCAGGCAATAATCATGGAACTCAGCTGTGAGGAATCATGCTGCTCAGCTGGCAATAATCAAGCAGCTAGCAGGCAGGAATTACGCAGCACAGCTGCAATTGTCAAGCAGATGACAGGCAGGAATCGTGCAGCTCAGCTGGCAATTGTCAAGCAGATGAGCAGACAGTAATCACGCAGCTCAGCAGGCCCTGATCACGTGACTGAGCAGGCACTGTTCACGTGGCTGATCATACACTGATCACGTGATGATCATGCACTGATCACGTGGCTATCATGCACTGATCACATGGCTGATCATACACTGTTCACGTGTCTGACCATGCACTGATCACGTGGCTGATCATACAGTGCTCAGGTAAATGATCATGCACTGATCACGTGGCTATCATGGACTGATCACGTGGCTGAACATGCACTGTTCACGTGGCTGATCACACACCTGTCACGTGACATATCATGCACTGATCACGTGGCACTCATGCACTGATCACGTGGCTGATCATACTCTGCTCACGTAACTCATCATGCACACATCACGTGGCTATCATGCACTGCTCACGTGGCTCGTCATGGAATGATCACATAGCTACCATATACTGGTCACGTGACTGATCATGCACAGATCACGTAAATGATCATGCACTGTTCACGTGACTGATCATGTACTGATCACGTGACTGATCATGCACTGATCACGTGGCTATCATGCACTGCTCACGTGGCTGATCATGCAATGATCACGTAGCAACCATGTACTGGTCACGTGACTGATCATGCACTGATCACGTAACTGATCCTGCACTGATCACGTGGCTCATCATGCACTGATCACGTGGCTGATCACACATGTATCACGTGACTGATCATGCACTGATCACGTGGCTCTCATGCACTGATCACGTGGCTGATCATGCACTGATCACGTGGATATCATGCCCTGATCACGTGGCTGATCACACACGTATCACATGACTGATCATGCACTGATCACGTGGCTATCATGCAGTGATCACGTGGCTATCATGCACTGATCACGCGGCTGATCACGCAATGATCACGTAGCTACCATGTACTGGTCACGTGACTGATCATGCACTGATCACGTAATTGATCATGCACTGATCAGGTGACTTATCATGCACTGTTAACGTGAGTGATCATGCACTGATCACGTGACTGATCATCCACTGATCTCGTGGCTATCATGCACGGCTCATGTGGCTGATCATGCAATGATCACCTAGCTACCATATACTGGTCACGTGACTGATCATGCACTGATCACGTAATTGATCATGCACTGATCATGTGGCTGATCATGCACTGATCACGTGGCTGATCATGCACTGATCACGTGACTGATCATGCACTGATCACGTGACTGATCATGCACTGATCACGTGGCTATCATGCACTGATCACTTGGCTGGTCATACACTGATCACGTGCCTGGTCATGCACAGATTACATGACTGATCATGCACTGAACACGTGACTGATCATGCACTGATCACGTGGCTATCATGCACTACTCACGTGGCTGATCATGCAATGATCATGTAGCTACCATGTACCGGTCAGTTGACTGATCATACACCCATCAGGTGACGGATCATGCACTGATCACGTGGCTATCATGCACTGTTCACGTGGCTGATCATACACTGATCACCTGCCTGGTCATGCACAGATCACGTGACAAATCATGCACTGATCACATAGCTATCATGCACTGATCACCTGGCTGATCATGCACTGATCACGTGGATGATCATGCACTGATACCGTGACTGAGCATGGACTGATCACGTGACTATCATGTAGTGATCACGTGGCTATCATGCACTACTCACGTGGCTGATCATGCAATGATCACGTAGCTACCATGTACTGGTCACGTGAATGATCATGCACCCATCACGTGACTGATCATGCACTGATCACGTGGCTGATCATGCACTTATCACGAGACTGATAATGCACTGATCACGTCTATATCATGCACTGATCACGTGACTGCCCATGCACTGATCACGTGGCTGATCATGCACTAATCACGTGACAGATCATGCACTGATCACGTGGCTGATCATGCACTGATCAGGTGACTTATCATGCACTGATAACGTGAGTGATCATGCACTGATCACGTGACTGATCATGCACTGATCACGTGGCTATCATGCACTACTCACGTGGCTGATCATGCAATGATCACGTAGCTACCATGTACCGGTCAGGTGACTGATCATACACCGATCACGTGACGGATCATGCACTGATCACGTGGCTATCATGCACTGATCACGTGGCTGATCATACACTGATCACCTGCCTGGTCATGCACAGATCACGTGACAGATCATGAACTGATCACGTAGCTATCATGAACTGATCACCTGGCTGATCATGCACTGATCACGTGGCTGATCATGCACTGATACCGTGACTGAGCATGGACTGATCACGTGACTATCATGTAGTGATCACGTGGCTATCATGCACTACTCACGTGGCTGATCATGCAATGATCATGTAGCTACCATGTACAGGTCACGTGACTGATCATACACCCATCAGGTGACTGATCATGCACTGATCACGTGGCTATCATGCACTTATCACGAGACTGATCATGCACTGATCACGTCTATATCATGCACTGATCACGTGACTGCCCATGCACTGATCACGTGGCTGATCATGCACTAATCATGTGACAGATCATGCACTGATCACGTGGCTGATCATGCACTGATCACGTGACTTATCATGCACTGTTCACGTGACTGATCATGCACTGATCACGTGACTGATCATGCACTGATCACGTGGCTATCATGCACTACTCACGTGGCTGATCATGCAATGATCATGTAGCTACCATGTACCGGTCAGGTGACTGATCATACACCCATCAGGTGACGGATAATGCACTGATCACGTGGCTATCATGCACTGATCACGTGGCTGATCATGCACTGATCACCTGCCTGGTCATGCACTGATCACGTGACTAATCATGCACTGATCACGTAGCTATCATGCACTGATCACCTGGCTGATCATGCACTGATCACGTGGCTGATCATGCACTGATACCGTGACTGAGCATGGACTGATCACATGACTATCATGTAGTGATCACGTGACTTAATGGCGCTGATCATGTGACTGATCATGCGCTGATCATGTTTGCTATCATACACTGATCATGTGCCTCTGGAGGCAATAAACAAAGAGCTGAGTAGGCACGAATCAAACAGTCAGCAGGCAATAATCATGGAACTCAGGTGTGAGGAATCATGCTGCTCAGCTGGCAATAATCAAGCAGCTGAGCAGGCAGGAATTACGCAGCACAGCTGACAATTGTCAAGCAGATGACAGGCAGGAATCGTGCAGCTCAGCTGGCAATTGTCAAGCAGATGAGCAGACGGTAATCACGCAGCTCAGCAGGCCCAGATCACGTGACTGAGCATGCACTGTTCACGTGGCTGATCATACGCTGCTCACGTAACTGATAATGCACTGATCACGTGGCTATCATGCACTGATCACGTGGCTGATCATACACTGCTCACGTAACTGATAATGCACTGATCAAGTGGCTGTCATGCACTGATCACGTGGCTGATCATACACTGTTCACGTGTCTGACCATGCACTGATCACGTGGCTCATCATACACTGCTCACGTAACTGATCATGCACTGATCACGTGGCTGATCATACACTGATCAGTTGGCTATCATGCACTTTTTACTTGGCTGATCAAACACTGATCATGTGACTGATAATGCACTGATCATCTGGCTATCGTGCTCTCATTAACTGGCTATCGTGCACTGATCACGTGGTTGATCATACACTGATCACGAGACTGATCATGCACTAATCACGTCTATATCATGCACTGATCACATGACTGCCCATGCACTGTTCACCCGGATGATCATACACTGATCATGCGACAGATCATGCACTGATCACGTGGCTATCATGCACTGCTCACGCGGCTGTTCATGCAATGATCACGTAGCTACCATGTACTGGTCACGTGAGTGATCATGCACTGATCACGTAATTGATCATGCACTGATCAGGTGACTTATCATGCACTGTTAACGTGAGTGATCATGCACTGATCACGTGACTGATCATGCACTGATCACGTGGCTATCATGCACTACTCACGTGGCTGATCATGCAATGATCATGTAGCTACCATGTACCGGTCAGGTGACTGATCATACACCCATCAGGTGACGGATCATGCACTGATCACGTGGCTATCATGCACTGTTCACGTGGCTGATCATACACTGATCACCTGCCTGGTCATGCACAGATCACGTGACAAATCATGAACTGATCACATAGCTATCATGAACTGATCACCTGGCTGATCATGCACTGATCACGTGGCTGATCATGCACTGATACCGTGACTGAGCATGGACTGATCACATGACTATCATGCAGTGATCACGTGACTTAATGGCGCTGATCATGTGACTGATCATGCGCTGATCATGTTTGCTATCATACACTGATCATGTGCCTCTGGAGGCAATAAACAAAGAGCTGAGTAGGCACGAATCAAACAGTCAGCAGGCAATAATCATGGAACTCAGGTGTGAGGAATCATGCTGCTCAGCTGGCAATAATCAAGCAGCTGAGCAGGCAGGAATTACGCAGCACAGCTGATAATTGTCAAGCAGATGACAGGCAGGAATCGTGCAGCTCAGCTGGCAATTGTCAAGCAGATGAGCAGACGGTAATCACGCAGCTCAGCAGGCCCAGATCACGTGACTGAGCATGCACTGTTCACGTGGCTGATCATACGCTGCTCACGTAACTGATAATGCACTGATCACGTGGCTATCATGCACTGATCACGTGGCTGATCATACACTGTTCACGTGTTTGACCATGCACTGATCACGTGGCTGATCATACACTGCTCACGTAACTGATCATGCACTGATCACGTGGCTGATCATACACTGATCAGTTGGCTATCATGCACTTATTACTTGGCTGATCATACACTGATCACGTGACTGATAATGCACTGATCATCTGGCTATCGTGCACTCATTAACTGGCTATCGTGCACTGATCACGTGGTTGATCATACACTGATCACGAGACTGATCATGCACTAATCACGTCTATATCATGCACTGATCACATGACTGCCCATGCACTGATCACCCGGATGATCATACACTGATCATGCGACAGATCATGCACTGATCACGTGGCTATCATGCACTGCTCACGCGGCTGTTCATGCAATGATCACGTAGCTACCATGTACTGGTCACGTGTGTGATCATGCACTGATCTCGTAATTCATCATGCACTGATCAGGTGACTTATCATGCACTGTTAACGTGAGTGATCATGCACTGATCACGTGACTGATCATGCACTGATCTCGTGGCTATCATGCACGGCTCATGTGGCTGATCATGCAATGATCATCTAGCTACCATATACTGGTCACGTGACTGATCATGCACTGATCACGTAATTGATCATGCACTGATCATGTGGCTGATCATGCACTGATCACGTGGCTGATCATCCACTGATCACGTGACTGATCATGCACTGATCACGTGACTGATCATGCACTGATCACGTGGCTATCATGCTCTGCTCACGTGGCTGATCATGCAACGATCACGTAGCAACCATGTACTGGGCACGTGACTGATCATGCACTGATCACGTGATTGATCCTGCACTGATCACGTGGCTCATCATGCACTGATCACGTGGCTGATCATGCACTGTATCACGTGACTGATCATGCACTGATCACGTGGCTCTCATGCACTGATCACGTGGCTGATCATGCACTGATCACGTGGATATCATGCCCTGATCACGTGGCTGATCATACACTGATCACGTGACTGATCATGCACTGATCACGTGGCTATCATGCACTGATCACGTGGCTATCATGCACTGATCACGTGGCTGATCACCAATGATCACGTAGCTACCATGTACTGGTCACGTGAGTGATCATGCACTGATCATGTAATTGATCATGCACTGATCAGGTGACTTATCATGCACTGTTAACGTGACTGATCATGCACTGATCACGTGACTGATCATGCACTGATCTCGTGGCTATCATGCACGGCTCATGTGGCTGATCATGCAATGATCACCTAGCTACCATATACTGGTCACGTGACTGATCATGCACTGATCACGTAACTGATCATGCACTGATCATGTGGCTTATCATGCACTGATCACGTGGCTGACCATGCACTGATCACGTGACTGATCATGCACTGATCACGTGAATGATCATGCACTGATCACGTGGCTGATCATGCACTGATCACGTGGCTGATCATGCACTGATCACGTGACTGGTCATGCACAGATTACATGACTGATAATGCACTGATCACGTGACTGATCATGCACTGATCACGTGGCTATCATGCACTGACTCACGTGGCTGATCATGCAATGATCATGTAGCTACCATGTACCGGTCAGTTGACTGATCATGCACCCATCAGGTGACGGATCATGCACTGATCATGTGGCTATCATGCACTGTTCACGTGGCTGATCATACACTGATCACCTGCCTGGTCATGCACAGATCACGTGACAAATCATGAACTGAACACATAGCTATCATGAACTGATCACCTGGCTGATCATGCACTGATCACGTGGCTGATCATGCACTGATACCGTGACTGAGCATGGACTGATCACATGACTGATCATGTAGTGATCACGTGGCTATCATGCACTACTCACGTGGCTGATCATGCAATGGTCATGTAGCTAACATGTACAGGTCACGTGAATGATCATACACGCATCAGGTGACTGATCATGCACTGATCACGTGGCTATCATGCACTTATCACGAGACTGATCATGCACTGATCACGTCTATATCATGCACTGATCACATGACTGCCCATGCACTGATCACGTGGCTGATCATACACTAATCATGTGACAGATCATGCACTGATCACGTGATTGATCATGCACTGATCACGTGACTTATCATGCACTGTTAACGTGAGTGATCATGCACTGATCACGTGACTGATCATGCACTGATCACGTGGCTATCATGCACTACTCACGTGGCTGATCATGCAATGATCACGTAGCTACCATGTACCGGTCAGGTGACTGATCATACACCCATCAGGTGACGGATCATGCACTGATCACGTGGCTATCATGCACTGTTCACGTGGCTGATCATACACTGATCACCTGCCTGGTCATGCACAGATCACGTGACAAATCATGAACTGATCACATAGCTATCATGAACTGATCACCTGGCTGATCATGCACTGATCATGTGGCTGATCATGCACTGATCTCGTGGCTATCATGCACGGCTCATGTGGCTGATCATGCAATGATCACGTGGCTACCATATACTGGTCACGTGACTGATCATGCACTGATCACGTAATTGATCATGCACTGATCATGTGGCTGATCATGCACTGATAACGTGGCTGATCATCCACTGATCACGTGACTGATCATGCATTGATCACGTGACTGATCATGCACTGATCACCTGCCTGGTCATGCACAGATCACGTGACAAATCATGAACTGATCACATAGATATCATGAACTGATCACCTGGCTGATCATGCACTGATCACGTGGCTGATCATGCACTGATACCGTGACTGGGCATGGACTGATCACATGACTATCATGTAGTGATCACGTGACTTAATGGCTCTGATCATGTGACTGATCATGCACTGATAATGTTTGCTATCATATACTGATCATGTGCCTCTGGAGGCAATAAACATAGAGCTGAGTAGGCACGAATTATACAGTCAGCAGGCAATAATCATGGAACTCAGGTGTGAGGAATCATGCTGCTCAGCTGGCAATAATCAAGCAGCTGAGCAGGCAGGAATTACGCAGCACAGCTGTCAATTGTCAAGCAGATGACAGGCAGGAATCGTGCAGCTCAGCTGGCAATTGTCAAGCAGATGAGCAGACAGTAATCACGCAGCTCAGCAGGCCCTGATCACGTGACTGAGCAGGCACTGTTCACGTGGCTGATCATACACTGATCACGTGATGATCATGCACTGATCACTTGAATATCATGCACTGATCACATGGCTGATCATACACTGTTCACGTGTCTGACCATGCACTGATCACGTGGCTGATCATACAGTGCTCAGGTAACTGATCATGCACTGATCACGTGGCTATCATGGACTGATCACGTGGCTGAACATGCACTGTTCACGTGGCTGATCACACACCTGTCACGTGACATATTATGCACTGATCACGTGGCACTCATGCACTGATGACGTGGCTGATCATACTCTGCTCACGTAACTCATCATGCACACATCACGTGGCTATCATGCACTGCTCACGTGGCTCGTCATGCAATGATCACGTAGCTACCATGTACTGGTCACGTGAGTGATCATGCACTGATCACGTAATTGATCATGCACTGATCAGGTGACTTATCATGCACTGTTAACGTGAGTGATCATGCACTGATCACGTGACTGATCATGCACTGATCACGTGGCTATCATGCACTACTCACGTGGCTGATCATGCAATGATCATGTAGGTACCATGTACCGGTCAGGTGACTGATCATACACCCATCAGGTGACGGATCATGCACTGATCACGTGGCTATCATGCACTGATCACGTGGCTGATCATACACTGCTCACGTAACTGATCATGCACTGATCACGTGGCTGATCATACACTGATCAGTTGGCTATCATGCACTTTTTACTTGGCTGATCAAACACTGGTCACGTGACTGATAATGCACTGATCATCTGGCTATCGTGCACTCATTAACTGGCTATCGTGCACTGATCACGTGGTTGATCATACACTGATCACGAGACTGATCATGCACTAATCACGTCTATATCATGCACTGATCACATGACTGCCCATGCACTGATCACCCGGATGATCATACACTGATCATGCGACAGATCATGCACTGATCACGTGGCTATCATGCACTGCTCACGCGGCTGTTCATGCAATGATCACGTAGCTACCATGTACTGGTCACGTGAGTGATCATGCACTGATCACGTAATTGATCATGCACTGATCAGGTGACTTATCATGCACTGTTAACGTGAGTGATCATGCACTGATCACGTGACTGATCATGCACTGATCACGTGGCTATCATGCACTACTCACGTGGCTGATCATGCAATGATCATGTAGCTACCATGTACCGGTCAGGTGACTGATCATACACCCATCAGGTGACGGATCATGCACTGATCACGTGGCTATCATGCACTACTCACGTGGCTGATCATGCAATGATCATGTAGGTACCATGTACCGGTCAGGTGACTGATCATACACCCATCAGGTGAGGGATCATGCAATGATCACCTAGCTACCATATACTGGTCACGTGACTGATCATGCACTGATCACGTAATTGATCATGCACTGATCATGTGGCTGATCATGCACTGATCACGTGGCTGATCATCCACTGATCACGTGACTGATCATGCACTGATCACGTGACTGATCATGCACTGATCACCTGCCTGGTCATGCACAGATCACGTGACAAATCATGAACGGATCACATAGCTATCATGAACTGATCACCTGGCTGATCATGCACTGATCACGTGGCTGATCATGCACTGATACCGTGACTGAGCATGGACTGATCACATGACTATCATGTAGTGATCACGTGACTTAATGGCTCTGATCATGTGACTGATCATGCACTGATAATGTTTGCTATCATATACTGATCATGTGCCTCTGGAGGCAATAAACAAAGAGCTGAGTAGGCACGAATTATACAGTCAGCAGGCAATAATCATGGAACTCAGCTGTGAGGAATCATGCTGCTCAGCTGGCAATAATCAAGCAGCTAGCAGGCAGGAATTACGCAGCACAGCTGTCAATTGTCAAGCAGATGACAGGCAGGAATCGTGCAGCTCAGCTGGCAATTGTCAAGCAGATGAGCAGACGGTAATCACGCAGCTCAGCAGGCCCTGATCACGTGACTGAGCAGGCACTGTTCACGTGGCTGATCATACACTGATCACGTGATGATCATGCACTGATCACTTGGATATCATGCACTGATCACATGGCTGATCATACACTGTTCACGTGTCTGACCATGCACTGATCACGTGGCTGATCATACAGTGCTCAGGTAACTGATCATGCACTGATCACGTGGCTATCATGGACTGATCACGTGGCTGAACATGCACTGTTCACGTGGCTGATCACACACCTGTCACGTGACATATCATGCACTGATCACGTGGCACTCATGCACTGATCACGTGGCTGATCATACTCTGCTCACGTAACTCATCATGCACACATCACGTGGCTATCATGCACTGCTCACGTGGCTCGTCATGGAATGATCACATAGCTACCATATACTGGTCACGTGACTGATCATGCACAGATCACGTAAATGATCATGCACTGTTCACGTGACTGATCATGTACTGATCACGTGACTGATCATGCACTGATCACGTGGCTATCATGCACTGATCACTTGGCTGGTCATACACTGATCACGTGCCTGGTCATGCACAGATTACATGACTGATCATGCACTGAACACGTGACTGATCATGCACTGATCACGTGGCTATCATGCACTACTCACGTGGCTGATCATGCAATGATCATGTAGGTACCATGTACCGGTCAGGTGACTGATCATACACCCATCAGGTGACGGATCATGCACTGATCACGTGGCTATCATGCACTGTTCATGTGGCTGATCATACACTGATCACCTGCCTGGTCATGCACAGATCACGTGACAAATCATGAACTGATCACATAGCTATCATGAACTGATCACCTGGCTGATCATGCACTGATCACGTGGCTGATCATGCACTGATACCGTGACTGAGCATGGACTGATCACATGACTATCATGTAGTGATCACGTGGCTATCATGCACTACACACGTGGCTGATCATGCAATGATCATGTAGCTACCATGTACAGGTCACGTGAATGATCAGACACCCATCAGGTGACTGATCATGCACTGATCACGTGGCTATCATGCACTTATCACGAGACTGATCATGCACTGATCACGTCTATATCATGCACTGATCACATGACTGCCCATGCACTGATCACGTGGATGATCATACACTAATCATGTGACAGATCATGCACTGATCACGTGGCTGTTCATGCACTGATCAGGTGACTTATCATGCACTGTTAACGTGAGTGATCATGCACTGATCACGTGACTGATCATGCACTGATCACGTGGCTATCATGCACTACCTACGTGGCTGATCATGCAATGATCATGTAGCTACCATGTACCGGTCAGGTGACTGATCATACACCCATCAGGTGACGGATCATGCACTGATCACGTGGCTATCATGCACTGTTCACGTGGCTGATCATACACTGATCACCTGCCTGGTCATGCACAGATCACGTGACAAATCATGAACTGATCACATAGCTATCATGAACTGATCACCTGGCTGATCATGCACTGATCACGTGGCTGATCATGCACTGATACCGTGACTGAGCATGGACTGATCACATGACTATCATGTAGTGATCACGTGACTTAATGGCGCTGATCATGTGACTGATCATGCGCTGATCATGTTTGCTATCATACACTGATCATGTGCCTCTGGAGGCAATAAACAAAGAGCTGAGTAGGCACGAATCAAACAGTCAGCAGGCAATAATCATGGAACTCAGGTGTGAGGAATCATGCTGCTCAGCTGGCAATAATCAAGCAGCTGAGCAGGTAGGAATTACGCAGCACAGCTGATAATTGTCAAGCAGATGACAGGCAGGAATCGTGCAGCTCAGCTGGCAATTGTCAAGCAGATGAGCAGACGGTAATCACGCAGCTCAGCAGGCCCAGATCACGTGACTGATCATGCACTGATCACCTGCCTGGTCATGCACAGATCACGTGACAAATCATGAACTGATCACATAGCTATCATGAACTGATCACCTGGCTGATCATGCACTGATCACGTGGCTGATCATGCACTGATACCGTGACTGAGCATGGACTGATCACATGACTATCATGTAGTGATCACGTGACTTAATGGCTCTGATCATGTGACTGATCATGCACTGATAATGTTTGCTATCATATACTGATCATGTGCCTCTGGAGGCAATAAACAAAGAGCTGAGTAGGCACGAATTATACAGTCAGCAGGCAATAATCATGGAACTCAGCTGTGAGGAATCATGCTGCTCAGCTGGCAATAATCAAGCAGCTAGCAGGCAGGAATTACGCAGCACAGCTGTCAATTGTCAAGCAGATGACAGGCAGGAATCGTGCAGCTCAGCTGGCAATTGTCAAGCAGATGAGCATACAGTAATCACGCAGCTCAGCAGGCCCTGATCACGTGACTGAGCAGGCACTGTTCACGTGGCTGATCATACACTGATCACGTGATGATCATGCACTGATCACTTGGATATCATGCACTGATCACATGGCTGATCATACACTGTTCACGTGTCTGACCATGCACTGATCACGTGGCTGATCATACAGTGCTCAGGTAACTGATCATGCACTGATCACGTGGCTATCATGGACTGATCACGTTGCTGAACATGCACTGTTCACGTGGCTGATCACACACCTGTCTCGTGACATATCATGCACTGATCACGTGGCACTCATGCACTGATCACGTGGCTGATCATACTCTGCTCACGTAACTCATCATGCACACATCACGTGGCTATCATGCACTGCTCACGTGGCTCGTCATGGAATGATCACATAGCTACCATATACTGGTCATGTGACTGATCATGCACAGATCACGTAAATGATCATGCAATGTTCACGTGACTGATCATGTACTGATCACGTGACTGATCATGCACTGATCACGTGGCTATCATGCTCTGCTCACGTGGCTGATCATGCAACGATCACGTAGCAACCATGTACTGGTCACGTGACTGATCATGCACTGATCACGTAATTGATCCTGCACTGATCACGTGGCTCATCATGCACTGATCACGTGGCTTATCACACATGTATCACATGACTGATCATGCACTGATCACGTGCCTCTCATGTACTGATCACGTGGATATCATGCCCTGATCACGTGGCTGATCACACAAGTATCACATGACTGATCATGCACTGATCACGTGGCTATCATGCAGTGATCACGTGGCTAACATGCACTGATCACGCGGCTGATCACGCAATGATCACGTAGCTACCATATACTGGTCACGTGACTGATCATGCACTGATCACGTAATTGATCATGCACTGATCAGGTGACTTATCATGCACTGTTAACGTGAGTGATCATGCACTGATCACGTGACTGATCATCCACTGATCTCGTGGCTATCATGCACGGCTCATGTGGCTGATCATGCAATGATCACCTAGCGACCATATACTGGTCACGTGACTGATCATGCACTGATCACGTAATTGATCATGCACTGATCATGTGGCTGATCATGCACTGATCACGTGGCTGATCATCCACTGATCACGTGACTGATCATGCACTGATCACGTGACTGATCATGCACTGATCACGTGGCTATCACGCACTGATCACTTGGCTGGTCATACACTGATCACGTGCCTCGTCATGCACATATTACATGACTGATCATGCACTGAACACGTGACTGATCATGCACTGATCACGTGGCTATCATGCACTACTCACGTGGCTGATCATGCAATGATCATGTAGCTACCATGTACCGGTCAGGTGACTGATCATACACCCATCAGGTGACGGATCATGCACTGATCACGTGGCTATCATGCACTGTTCACGTGGCTGATCATACACTGATCACCTGCCTGGTCATGCACAGATCACGTGACAAATCATGAACTGATCACATAGCTATCATGAACTGATCACCTGGCTGATCATGCACTGATCACGTGGCTGATCATGCACTGATACCGTGACTGAGCATGGACTGATCACATGACTATCATGTAGTGATCACGTGACTTAATGGCGCTGATCATGTGACTGATCATGCGCTGATCATGTTTGCTATCATACACTGATCATGTGCCTCTGGAGGCAATAAACAAAGAGCTGAGTAGGCACGAATCAAACAGTCAGCAGGCAATAATCATGGAACTCAGGTGTGAGGAATCATGCTGCTCAGCTGGCAATAATCAAGCAGCTGAGCAGGCAGGAATTACGCAGCACAGCTGATAATTGTCAAGCAGATGACAGGCAGGAATCGTGCAGCTCAGCTGGCAATTGTCAAGCAGATGAGCAGACGGTAATCACGCAGCTCAGCAGGCCCAGATCACGTGACTGAGCATGCACTGTTCACGTGGCTGATCATACGCTGCTCACGTAACTGATAATGCACTGATCACGTGGCTATCATGCACTGATCACGTGGCTGATCATACACTGTTCACGTGTTTGACCATGCACTGATCACGTGGCTGATCATACACTGCTCACGTAACTGATCATGCACTGATCACGTGGCTGATCATACACTGATCAGTTGGCTATCATGCACTTATTACTTGGCTGATCATACACTGATCACATGACTCATAATGCACTGATCATCTGGCTATCGTGCACTCATTAACTGGCTATCGTGCACTGATCACGTGGTTGATCATACACTGATCACGAGACTGATCATGCACTAATCACGTCTATATCATGCACTGATCACATGACTGCCCATGCACTGATCACCCGGATGATCATACACTGATCATGCGACAGATCATGCACTGATCACGTGGCTATCATGCACTGCTCACGCGGCTGTTCATGCAATGATCACGTAGCTACCATGTACTGGTCACGTGAGTGATCATGCACTGATCACGTAATTGATCATGCACTGATCAGGTGACTTATCATGCACTGTTAACGTGAGTGATCATGCACTGATCACGTGACTGATCATGCACTGATCTCGTGGCTATCATGCACGGCTCATGTGGCTGATCATGCAATGATCACCTAGCTACCATATACTGGTCACGTGACTGATCATGCACTGATCACGTAATTGATCATGCACTGATCATGTGGCTGATCATGCACTGATCACGTGGCTGATCATCCACTGATCACGTGACTGATCATGCACTGATCACGTGACTGATCATGCACTGATCACCTGCCTGGTCATGCACAGATCACGTGACAAATCATGAACTGATCACATAGCTATCATGAACTGATCACCTGGCTGATCATGCACTGATCACGTGGCTGATCATGCACTGATACCGTGACTGAGCATGGACTGATCACATGACTATCATGTAGTGATCACGTGACTTAATGGCTCTGATCATGTGACTGATCATGCACTGATAATGTTTGCTATCATATACTGATCATGTGCCTCTGGAGGCAATAAACAAAGAGCTGAGTAGGCACGAATTATACAGTCAGCAGGCAATAATCATGGAACTCAGCTGTGAGGAATCATGCTGCTCAGCTGGCAATAATCAAGCAGTTAGCAGGCAGGAATTACGCAGCACAGCTGTCAATTGTCAAGCAGATGACAGGCAGGAATCGTGCAGCTCAGCTGGCAATTGTCAAGCAGATGAGCAGACAGTAATCACGCAGCTCAGCAGGCCCTGATCACGTGACTGAGCAGGCACTGTTCACGTGGCTGATCATACACTGATCACGTGATGATCATGCACTGATCACTTGGATATCATGCACTGATCACATGGCTGATCATACACTGTTCACGTGTCTGACCATGCACTGATCACGTGGCTGATCACACATGTATCACGTGACTGATCATGCACTGATCACGTGGCTCTCATGCACTGATCACGTGGATATCATGCCCTGATCACGTGGCTGATCACACACGTATCACATGACTGATCATGCACTGATCACGTGGCTATCATGCAGTGATCACGTGGCTATCATGCACTGATCACGCGGCTGATCACGCAATGATCACGTAGCTAACATGTACTGGTCACGTGACTGATCATGCACTGATCACGTAATTGATCATGCACTGATCAGGTGACTTATCATGCACTGTTAACGTGAGTGATCATGCACTGATCACGTGACTGATCATCCACTGATCTCGTGGCTATCATGCACGGCTCATGTGGCTGATCATGCAATGATCACGTAGCTACCATATACTGGTCACGTGACTGATCATGCACTGATCACGTAATTGATCATGCACTGATCATGTGGCTGATCATGCACTGATCACGTGGCTGATCATCCACTGATCACGTGACTGATCATCCACTGATCACGTGACTGATCATGCACTGATCACGTGGCTATCATGCACTGATCACTTGGCTGGTCATACACTGATCACGTGCCTGGTCATGCACAGATGACATGACTGATCATGCACTGAACACGTGACTGATCATGCACTGATCACGTGGCTATCATGCACTACTCACGTGGCTGATCATGCAATGATCATGTAGCTACCATGTACCGTTCAGTTGACTGATCATACACCCATCAGGTGACGGATCATGCACTGATCATGTGGCTATCATGCACTGTTCACGTGGCTGATCATACACTGTTCACCTGCCTGGTCATGCACAGATCACGTGACAAATCATGAACTGATCACATAGCTATCATGAACTGATCACCTGGCTGATCATGCACTGATCACGTGGATGATCATGCACTGATACCGTGACTGAGCATGGACTGATCACATGACTATCATGTAGTGATCACGTGGCTATCATGCACTACTCACGTGGCTGATCATGCAATGACCATGTAGCTACCATGTACAGGTCACGTGAATGATCATACACCCATCAGGTGACTGATCATGCACTGATCACGTGGCTATCATGCACTTATCACGAGACTGATCATGCACTGATCACGTCTATATCATGCACTGATCACATGACTGCCCATGCACTGATCACGTGGATGATCATACACTAATCATGTGACAGATCATGCACTGATCACGTGGCTGATCATGCACTGATCAGGTGACTTATCATGCACTGTTAACGTGAGTGATCATGCACTGATCACGTGACTGATCATGCACTGATCACGTGGCTATCATGCACTACTCACGTGGCTGATCATGCAATGATCATGTAGCTACCATGTACCGGTCAGGTGACTGATCATACACCCATCAGGTGACGGAACATGCACTGATCACGTGGCTATCATGCACTGTTCACGTGGCTGATCATACACTGATCACCTGCCTGGTCATGCACAGATCACGTGACAAATCATGAACTGATCACATAGCTATCATGAACTGATCACCTGGCTGATCATGCACTGATCACGTGGCTGATCATGCACTGATACCGTGACTGAGCATGGACTGATCACATGACTATCATGTAGTGATCACGTGACTTAATGGCGCTGATCATGTGACTGATCATGCGCTGATCATGTTTGCTATCATACACTGATCATGTGCCTCTGGAGGCAATAAACAAAGAGCTGAGTAGGCACGAATCAAACAGTCAGCAGGCAATAATCATGGAACTCAGGAGTGAGGAATCATGCTGCTCAGCTGGCAATAATCAAGCAGCTGAGCAGTCAGGAATTACGCAGCACAGCTGATAATTGTCAAGCAGATGACAGGCAGGAATCGTGCAGCTCAGCTGGCAATTGTCAAGCAGATGAGCAGACGGTAATCACGCAGCTCAGCAGGCCCAGATCACGTGACTGAGCATGCACTGTTCACGTGGCTGATCATACGCTGCTCACGTAACTGATAATGCACTGATCACGTGGCTATCATGCACTGATCACGTGGCTGATCATACACTGCTCACGTAACTGATAATGCACTGATCAAGTGGCTATCATGCACTGATCACGTGGCTGATCATACACTGTTCACGTGTCTGACCATGCACTGATCACGTGGCTGATCATACACTGCTCACGTAACTGATCATGCACTGATCACGTGGCTGATCATACACTGATCAGTTGGCTATCATGCACTTTTTACTTGGCTGATCAAACACTGATCACGTGACTGATAATGCACTGATCATCTGGCTATCGTGCACTCATTAACTGGCTATCGTGCACTGATCACGTGGTTGATCATACACTGATCACGAGACTGATCATGCACTAATCACGTCTATATCATGCACTGATCACATGACTGTCCATGCACTGATAACCCGGATGATCATACACTGATCATGCGACAGATCATGCACTGATCACGTGGCTATCATGCACTGCTCACGCGGCTGTTCATGCAATGATCACGTAGCTACCATGTACTGGTCACGTGAGTGATCATGCACTGATCACGTAATTGATCATGCACTGATCAGGTGACTTATCATGCACTGTTAACGTGAGTGATCATGCACTGATCACGTGACTGATCATGCACTGATCACGTGGCTATCATGCACTACTCACGTGGCTGATCATGCAATGATCATGTAGCTACCATGTACCGGTCAGGTGACTGATCATACACCCATCAGGTGACGGATCATGCACTGATCACGTGGCTATCATGCACTGTTCACGTGGCTGATCATACACTGATCACCTGCCTGGTCATGCACAGATCACGTGACAAATCATGAACTGATCACATAGCTATCATGAACTGATCACGTGGCTGATCATGCACTGATCACGTGGCTGATCATGCACTGATACCGTGACTGAGCATGGACTGATCACATGACTATCATGTAGTGATCACGTGACTTAATGGCGCTGATCATGTGACTGATCATGCGCTGATCATGTTTGCTATCATACACTGATCATGTGCCTCTGGAGGCAATAAACAAAGAGCTGAGTAGGCACGAATCAAACAGTCAGCAGGCAATAATCATGGAACTCAGGTGTGAGGAATCATGCTGCTCAGCTGGCAATAATCAAGCAGCTGAGCAGGCAGGAATTATGCAGCACAGCTGATAATTGTCAAGCAGATGACAGGCAGGAATCGTGCAGCTCAGCTGGCAATTGTCAAGCAGATGAGCAGACGGTAATCACGCAGCTCAGCAGGCCCAGATCACGTGACTGAGCATGCACTGTTCACGTGGCTGATCATACGCTGCTCACGTAACTGATAATGCACTGATCACGTGGCTATCATGCACTGATCACGTGGCTGATCATAAACTGTTCACGTGTTTGACCATGCACTGATTACGTGGCTGATCATACACTGCTCACGTAACTGATCATGCACTGATCACGTGGCTGATCATACACTGATCAGTTGGCTATCATGCACTTATTACTTGGCTGATCATACACTGATCACGTGACTGATAATGCACTGATCATCTGGCTATCGTGCACTCATTACCTGGCTATCGTGCACTGATCACGTGGTTGATCATACACTGATCACGAGACTGATCATGCACTAATCACGTCTATATCATGCACTGATCACATGACTGCCCATGCACTGATCACCCGGATGATCATACACTGATCATGCGACAGATCATGCACTGATCACGTGGCTATCATGCACTGCTCACGCGGCTGTTCATGCAATGATCACGTAGCTACCATGTACTGGTCACGTGAGTGATCATGCACTGATCACGTAATTGATCATGCACTGATCAGGTGACTTATCATGCACTGTTAACGTGAGTGATCATGCACTGATCACGTGACTGATCATGCACTGATCTCGTGGGTATCATGCACGGCTCATGTGGCTGATCATGCAATGATCACCTAGCTACCATATACTGGTCACGTGACTGATCATGCACTGATCACGTAATTGATCATGCATTGATCATGTGGCTGATCATGCACTGATCACGTGGCTGATCATCCACTGATCACGTGACTGATCATGCACTGATCACGTGACTGATCATGCACTGATCACGTGGCTGATCATGCACTGATCACCTGCCTGGTCATGCACAGATCACGTGACAAATCATGAACTGATCACATAGCTATCATGAACTGATCACCTGGCTGATCATGCACTGATCACGTGGCTGATCATGCACTGATACCGTGACTGAGCATGGACTGATCACATGACTATCATGTAGTGATCATGTGACTTAATGGCTCTGATCATGTGACTGATCATGCACTGATAATGTTTGCTATCATATACTGATCATGTGCCTCTGGAGGCAATAAACAAAGAACTGAGTAGGCACGAATTATACAGTCAGCAGGCAATAATCATGGAATTCAGGTGTGAGGAATCATGCTGCTCAGCTGGCAATAATCAAGCAGCTAGCAGGCAGGAATTACGCAGCACAGCTGTCAATTGTCAAGCAGATGACAGGCAGGAATCGTGCAGCTCAGCTGGCAATTGTCAAGCAGATGAGCAGACAGTAATCACGCAGCTCAGCAGGCCCTGATCACGTGACTGAGCAGGCACTGTTCACGTGGCTGATCATACACTGATCACGTGATGATCATGCACTGATCACTTGGATATCATGCACTGATCACATGGCTGATCATACACTGTTCACGTGTCTGACCATGCACTGATCACGTGGCTGATCATACAGTGCTCAGGTAACTGATCATGCACTGATCACGTGGCTATCATGGACTGATCACGTGGCTGAACATGCACTGTTCACGTGGCTGATCACACACCTGTCACGTGACATATCATGCACTGATCACGTGGCACTCATGCACTGATCACGTGGCTGATCATACTCTGCTCACGTAACTGATCATGCACACATCACGTGGCTATCATGCACTGCTCACGTGGCTCGTCATGGAATGATCACATAGCTACCGTATACTGGTCACGTGACTGATCATGCACAGATCACGTAAATGATCATGCACTGTTCACGTGACTGATCATGTACTGTTCACGTGACTGATCATGCACTGATCACGTGGCTATCATGCTCTGCTCACGTGGCTGATCATGCAACGATCACGTAGCAACCATGTACTGGTCACGTGACTGATCATGCACTGATCACGTAATTGATCCTGCACTGATCACGTGGCTCATCATGCACTGATCACGTGGCTGATCACACATGTATCACGTGACTGATCATGCACTGATCACGTGGCTCTCATGCACTGATCACGTGGCTATCATGCACTGATCACGTGGATATCATGCCCTGATCACGTGGCTGATCACACACGTATCACATGACTGATCATGCACTGATCACGTGGCTATCATGCAGTGATCACGTGGCTATCATGCACTGATCACGCGGCTGATCACGCAATGATCACGTAGCTACCATGTACTGGTCACGTGACTGATCATGCACTGATCACGTAGTTGATCATGCACTGATCAGGTGACTTATCATGCACTGTTAACGTGAGTGATCATGCACTGATCACGTGACTGATCATCCACTGATCTCGTGGCTATCATGCACGGCTCATGTGGCTGATCATGCAATGATCACCTAGCTACCATATACTGGTCACGTGACTGATCATGCACTGATCACGTAATTGATCATGCACTGATCATGTGGCTGATCATGCACTGATCACGTGGCTGATCATCCACTGATCACCTGACTGATCATGCACTGATCACGTGACTGATCATGCACTGATCACGTGACTGATCATGCACTGATCACCTGCCTGGTCATGCACAGATCACGTGACAAATCATGAACTGATCAGATAGCTATCATGAACTGATCACCTGGCTGATCATGCACTGATCACGTGGCTGATCATGCACTGATACCGTGACTGAGCATGGACTGATCACATGACTATCATGTAGTGATCACGTGACTTAATGGCTCTGATCATGTGACTGATCATGCACTGATAATGTTTGCTATCATATACTGATCATGTGCCTCTGGAGGCAATAAACAAAGAGCTGAGTAGGCACGAATTATACAGGCAGCAGGCAATAATCATGGAACTCAGCTGTGAGGAATCATGCTGCTCAGCTGGCAATAATCAAGCAGCTGAGCAGGCAGGAATTACGCAGCACAGCTGTCAATTGTCAAACAGATGACAGGCAGGAATCGTGCAGCTCAGCTGGCAATTGTCAAGCAGATGAGCAGACAGTAATCACGCAGCTCAGCAGGCCCTGATCACGTGACTGAGCATGCACTGTTCACGTGGCTGATCATACACTGATCACGTGATGATCATGCACTGATCACTTGGATATCATGCACTGATCACATGGCTGATCATACACTGTTCACGTGTCTGACCATGCACTGATCACGTGGCTGATCATACAGTGCTCAGGTAACTGATCATGCACTGATCACGTGGCTATCATGGACTGATCACGTGGCTGAACATGCACTGTTCACGTGGCTGATCACACACCTGTCACGTGACATATCATGCACTGATCACGTGGCACTCATGCACTGATCACGTGGCTGATCATACTCTGCTCACATAACTCATCATGCACACATCACGTGGCTATCATGCACTGCTCACGTGGCTCGTCATGGAATGATCACATAGCTACCATATACTGGTCACGTGACTGATCATGCACAGATCAAGTAAATGATCATGCAGTGTTCACGTGACTGATCATGTACTGATCACGTGACTGATCATGCACTGATCACGTGGCTATCATGCTCTGCTCACGTGGCTGATCATGCAACGATCACGTAGCAACCATGTACTGGTCACGTGACTGATCATGCACTGATCACGTAATTGATCCTGCACTGATCACGTGGCTCATCATGCACTGATCACGTGGCTGATCACACATGTATCACGTGACTGATCATGCACTGATCACGTGGCTCTCATGCACTGATCACGTGGATATCATGCCCTGATCACGGGGCTGATCACACACTGATCACATGACTGATCATGCACTGATCACGTGACTATCATGCAGTGATCACGTGGCTATCATGCACTGATCACTTGGTTGGTCATACACTGATCACGTTCCTGGTCATGCACAGATTACATGACTGATCATGCACTGAACACGTGGCTATAATGCACTACTCACGTGGCTGATCATGCAATGATCATGTAGCTACCATGTACCGGTCAGTTGACTGATCATACACCCATTAGTTGACGGATCATGCACTGATTATGTGGCTATCATGCACTGTTCACGTGGCTGATCATACACTGATCACCTGCCTGGTCATGCACAGATCACGTGACAAATCATGAACTGATCACATAGCTATCATCAACTGATCACCTGGCTGATCATGCACTGATCACGTGGATGATCATGCACTGATACCGTGACTGAGCATGGACTGCTCACATGACTATCATGTAGTGATCACGTGGCTATCATGCACTACTCACGTGGCTGATCATGCAATGATCATGTAGCTACCATGTACAGGTCACGTGAATGATCATACACCCATCAGGTGAATGATCATGCACTGATCACGTGGCTATCATGCACTTATCACGAGACAGATCATGCACTGATCACGTCTATATCATGCACTGATGACATGACTGTCCATGCACTGATCACGTGGATGATCATACACTAATCATGTGACAGATCATGCACTGATCACGTGGCTGATCATGCACTGATCAGGTGACTTATCATGCATTGTTAATGTGAGTGATCATGCACTGATCACGTGACTGATCATGCACTGATCACGTGGCTATCATGCACTACTCACGTGGCTGCTCATGCAATGATCATGTAGCTACCATGTACCAGTCAGGTGACTGATCATACACCCATCAGGTGACGGATCATGCACTGATCACGTGGCTATCATGCACTGTTCACGTGGCTGATCATACACTGATCACCTGCCTGGTCATGCACAGATCACGTGACAAATCATGAACTGATCACATAGCTATCATGAACTGATCACCTGGCTGATCATGCACTGATCACGTGGCGTATCATGCTCTGATACCGTGACTGAGCATGGACTGATCACATGACTATCATGTAGTGATCACGTGACTTAATGGCGCTGATCATGTGACTGATCATGCGCTGATCATGTTTGCTATCATACACTGATCATGTGCCTCTGGAGGCAATAAACAAAGAGCTGAGTAGGCACGAATCAAACAGTCAGCAGGCAATAATCATGGAACTCAGGTGTGAGGAATCATGCTGCTCAGCTGGCAATAATCAAGCAGCTGAGCAGGCAGGAATTACGCAGCACAGCTGATAATTGTCAAGCAGATGACAGGCAGGAATCGTGCAGCTCAGCTGGCAATTGTCAAGCAGATGAGCAGACGGTAATCACGCAGCTCAGCAGGCCCAGATCACGTGACTGAGCATGCACTGTTCACGTGGCTGATCATACACTGATCAGTTGGCTATCATGCACTTTTTACTTGGCTGATCAAACACTGATTACGTGACTGATAATGCACTGATCATCTGGCTATCGTGCACTCATTAACTGGCTATCGTGCACTGATCACGTGGTTGATCATACACTGATCACGAGACTGATCATGCACTAATCACGTCTATATCATGCACTGATCACATGACTGCCCATGCACTGATCACGCGGATGATCATACACTGATCATGCGACAGATCATGCACTGATCACGTGGCTATCATGCACTGCTCACGCGGCTGTTCATGCAATGATCACGTAGCTACCATGTACTGGTCACGTGACTGATCATGCACTGATCACGTAATTGATCATGCACTGATCAGGTGACTTATCATGCACTGTTAACGTGAGTGATCATGCACTGATCACGTGACTGATCATGCACTGATCACGTGGCTATCATGCACTACTCACGTGGCTGATCATGCAATGATCATGTAGCTACCATGTACCGGTCAGGTGACTGATCATACACCCATCAGGTGACGGATCATGCACTGATCACGTGGCTATCATGCACTGTTCACGTGGCTGATCATACACTGATCACCTGCCTGGTCATGCACAGATCACGTGACAAATCATGAACTGATCACATAGCTATCATGAACTGATCACCTGGCTGATCATGCACTGATCACGTGGCTGATCATGCACTGATACCGTGACTGAGCATGGACTGATCACATGACTATCATGTAGTGATCACGTGACTTAATGGCGCTGATCATGTGACTGATCATGCGCTGATCATGTTTGCTATCATACACTGATCATGTGCCTCTGGAGGCAATAAACAAAGAGCTGAGTAGGCACGAATCAAACAGTCAGCAGGCAATAATCATGGAACTCAGGTGTGAGGAATCATGCTGCTCAGCTGGCAATAATCAAGCAGCTGAGCAGTCAGGAATTACGCAGCACAGCTGATAATTGTCAAGCAGATGACAGGCAGGAATCGTGCAGCTCAGCTGGCAATTGTCAAGCAGATGAGCAGACGGTAATCACGCAGCTCAGCAGGCCCAGATCACCTGACTGAGCATGCACTGTTCACGTGGCTGATCATACGCTGCTCACGTAACTGATAATGCACTGATCACGTGGCTATCAGGCACTGATCACGAGGCTGATCATACACTGTTCACGTGTTTGACCATGCACTGATCACGTGACTGATCATACACTGCTCACGTAACTGATCATGCACTGATCACGTGGCTGATCATACACTGATCAGTTGGCTATCATGCACTTTTTACTTGGCTGATCATACACTGATCACGTGACTGATAATGCACTGATCATCTGGCTATCGTGCACTCATTAACTGGCTATCGTGCACTTTTCACGTGGTTGATCATACACTGATCATGAGACTGATCATGCACTAATCACGTCTATATCATGCACTGATCACATGACTGCCCATGCAGTGATCACCCGGATGATCATACACTGATCATGCGACAGATCATGCACTGATCACGTGGCTATCATGCACTGCTCACGCGGCTGTTCATGCAATGATCACGTAGCTACCATGTACTGGTCACGTGAGTGATCATGCACTGATCACGTAATTGATCATGCACTGATCAGGTGACTTATCATGCACTGTTAACGTGAGTGATCATGCACTGATCACGTGACTGATCATGCACTGATCTCGTGGCTATCATGCACGGCTCATGTGGCTGATCATGCAATGATCACCTAGCTACCATATACTGGTCACGTGACTGATCATGCACTGATCACGTAATTGATCATGCACTGATCATGTGGCTGATCATGCACTGTCACGTGGCTGGTCATCCACTGATCACCTGACTGATCATGCACTGATCACGTGACTGATCATGCACTGATCACGTGACTGATCATGCACTGATCACCTGCCTGGTCATGCACAGATCACGTGACAAAACATGAACTGATCAGATAGCTATCATGAACTGATCACGTGGCTGATCATGCACTGATCACGTGGCTGATCATGCACTGATACCGTGACTGAGCATGGACTGATCACATGACTATCATGTAGTGATCACGTGACTTAATGGCTCTGATCATGTGACTGATCATGCGCTGATAATGTTTGCTATCATATACTGATCATGTGCCTCTGGAGGCAATAAACAAAGAGCTGAGTAGGCACGAATTATACAGGCAGCAGGCAATAATCATGGAACTCAGCTGTGAGGAATCATGCTGCTCAGCTGGCAATAATCAAGCAGCTAGCAGGCAGGAATTACGCAGCACAGCTGTCAATTGTCAAACAGATGACAGGCAGCAATCGTGCAGCTCAGCTGGCAATTGTCAAGCAGATGAGCAGACAGTAATCACGCAGCTCAGCAGGCCCTGATCACGTGACTGAGCATGCACTGTTCACGTGGCTGATCATACACTGATCACGTGATGATCATGCACTGATCACTTGGATATCATGCACTGATCACATGGCTGATCATACACTGTTCACGTGTCTGACCATGCACTGATCACGTGGCTGATCATACAGTGCTCAGGTAACTGATCATGCACTGATCACGTGGCTATCATGGACTGATCACGTGGCTGAACATGCACTGTTCACGTGGCTGATCACACACCTGTCACGTGACATATCATGCACTGATCACGTGGCACTCATGCACTGATCACGTGGCTGATCATACTCTGCTCACATAACTTATCATGCACACATCACGTGGCTATCATGCACTGCTCACGTGGCTCGTCATGGAATGATCACGTAGCTACCGTATACTGGTCACGTGACTGATCATGCACAGATCACGTAAATGATCATGCAGTGTTCACGTGACTGATCATGTACTGATCACGTGACTGATCATGCACTGATCACGTGGCTATCATGCTCTGCTCACGTGGCTGATCATGCAACGATCACGTAGCAACCATGTACTGGTCACGTGACTGATCATGCACTGATCACGTAATTGATCCTGCACTGATCACGTGGCTCATCATGCACTGATCACGTGGCTGATCACACATATATCACGTGACTGATCATGCACTGATCACGTGGCTCTCATGCACTGATCACGTGGATATCATGCCCTGATCACGGGGCTGATCACACACTGATCACATGACTGATCATGCACTGATCACGTGACTATCATGCAGTGATCACGTGGCTATCATGCACTGATCACTTGGTTGGTCATACACTGATCACGTTCCTGGTCATGCACAGATTACATGACTGATCATGCACTGAACACGTGGCTATCATGCACTACTCACGTGGCTGATCATGCAATGATCATGTAGCTACCATGTACCGGTCAGTTGACTGATCATACACCCATTAGTTGACGGATCATGCACTGATTATGTGGCTATCATGCACTGTTCACGTGGCTGATCATACACTGATCACCTGCCTGGTCATGCACAGATCACGTGACAAATCATGAACTGATCACATAGCTATCATCAACTGATCACCTGGCTGATCATGCACTGATCACGTGGATGATCATGCACTGATACCGTGACTGAGCATGGACTGCTCACATGACTATCATGTAGTGATCACGTGGCTATCATGCACTACTCACGTGGCTGATCATGCAATGATCATGTAGCTACCATGTACAGGTCACGTGAATGATCATACACCCATCAGGTGAATGATCATGCACTGATCACGTGGCTATCATGCACATATCACGAGACTGATCATGCACTGATCACGTCTATATCATGCACTGATGACATGACTGTCCATGCACTGATCACGTGGATGATCATACACTAATCATGTGACAGATCATGCACTGATCACGTGGCTGATCATGCACTGATCAGGTGACTTATCATGCATTGTTAATGTGAGTGATCATGCACTGATCACGTGACTGATCATGCACTGATCACGTGGCTATCATGCACTACTCACGTGGCTGATCATGCAATGATCATGTAGCTACCATGTACCGGTCAGGTGACTGATCATACACCCATCAGGTGACGGATCATGCACTGATCACGTGGCTATCATGCACTGTTCACGTGGCTGATCATACACTGATCACCTGCCTGGTCATGCACAGATCACGTGACAAATCATGAACTGATCACATAGCTATCATGAACTGATCACCTGGCTGATCATGCACTGATCACGTGGCTGATCATGCACTGATACCGTGACTGAGCATGGACTGATCACATGACTATCATGTAGTGATCACGTGACTTAATGGCGCTGATCATGTGACTGATCATGCGCTGATCATGTTTGCTATCATACACTGATCATGTGCCTCTGGAGGCAATAAACAAAGAGCTGAGTAGGCACGAATCAAACAGTCAGCAGGCAATAATCATGGAACTCAGGTGTGAGGAATCATGCTGCTCAGCTGGCAATAATCAAGCAGCTGAGCAGGCAGGAATTACGCAGCACAGCTGATAATTGTCAAGCAGATGACAGGCAGGAATCGTGCAGCTCAGCTGGCAATTGTCAAGTAGATGAGCAGACGGTAATCACGCAGCTCAGCAGGCCCAGATCACGTGACTGAGCATGCACTATTCACGTGGCTGATCATACGCTGCTCATGTAACTGATAATGCACTGATCACGTGGCTATTATGGACTGATCACGTGGCTGATCATACACTGCTCACGTAACTGATAATGCACTGATCACGTGGCTATCATGCACTGATCACGTGGCTGATCATACACTGTTCACGTGTCTGACCATGCACTGATCACGTGGCTGATCATACACTCCTCACGTAACTGATCATGCACTGATCACGTGGCTGATCATACACTGATCAGTTGGCTATCATGCACTTTTTACTTGGCTGATCAAACACTGATCACGTGACTGATAATGCACTGATCATCTGGCTATCGTGCACTCATTAACTGGCTATCGTGCACTGATCACGTGGTTGATCATACACTGATCACGAGACTGATCATGCACTAATCACGTCTATATCATGCACTGATCACATGACTGCCCATGCACTGATCACCCGGATGATCATACACTGATCATGCGACAGATCATGCACTGATCACGTGGCTATCATGCACTGCTCACGCGGCTGTTCATGCAATGATCACGTAGCTACCATGTACTCGTCACGTGAGTGATCATGCACTGATCACGTAATTGATCATGCACTGATCAGGTGACTTATCATGCACTGTTAACGTGAGTGATCATGCACTGATCACGTGACTGATCATGCACTGATCACGTGGCTATCATGCACTACTCACGTGGCTGATCATGCAATGATCATGTAGCTACCATGTACCGGTCACGTGACTGATCATACACCCATCAGGTGACGGATCATGCACTGATCACGTGGCTATCATGCACTGTTCACGTGGCTGATCATACACTGATCACCTGCCTGGTCATGCACAGATCACGTGACAAATCATGAACTGATCACATAGCTATCATGAACTGATCACCTGGCTGATCATGCACTGATCACGTGGCTGATCATGCACTGATACCGTGACTGAGCATGGACTGATCACATGACTATCATGTAGTGATCACGTGACTTAATGGCGCTGATCATGTGACTGATCATGCGCTGATCATGTTTGCTATCATACACTGATCATGTGCCTCTGGAGGCAATAAACAAAGAGCTGAGTAGGCACGAATCAAACAGTCAGCAGGCAATAATCATGGAACTCAGGTGTGAGGAATCATGCTGCTCAGCTGGCAATAATCAAGCAGCTGAGCAGGCAGGAATTATGCAGCACAGCTGATAATTGTCAAGCAGATGACAGGCAGGAATCGTGCAGCTCAGCTGGCAATTGTCAAGCAGATGAGCAGACGGTAATCACGCAGCTCAGCAGGCCCAGATCACGTGACTGAGCATGCACTGTTCACGTGGCTGATCATACGCTGCTCACGTAACTGATAATGCACTGATCACGTGGCTATCATGCACTGATCACGTGGCTGATCATACACTGTTCACGTGTTTGACCATGCACTGATCACGTGGCTGATCATACACTGCTCACGTAACTGATCATGCACTGATCACGTGGCTGATCATACACTGATCAGTTGGCTATCATGCACTTATTACTTGGCTGATCATACACTGATCACGTGACTGATAATGCACTGATCATCTGGCTATCGTGCACTCATTAACTGGCTATCGTGCACTGATCACGTGGCTGATCATACACTGATCACGAGACTGATCATGCACTAATCACGTCTATATCATGCACTGATCACATGACTGCCCATGCACTGTTCACCCGGATGATCATACACTGATCATGCGACAGATCATGCACTGATCACGTGGCTATCATGCACTGCTCACGCGGCTGTTCATGCAATGATCACGTAGCTACCATGTACTGGTCACGTGAGTGATCATGCACTGATCACGTAATTCATCATGCACTGATCAGGTGACTTATCATGCACTGTTAACGTGAGTGATCATGCACTGATCACGTGACTGATCATGCACTGATCTCGTGGCTATCATGCACGGCTCATGTGGCTGATCATGCAATGATCACCTAGCTACCATATACTGGTCACGTGACTGATCATGCACTGATCACGTAATTGATCATGCACTGATCATGTGGCTGATCATGCACTGATCACGTGGCTGATCATCCACTGATCACGTGACTGATCATGCACTGATCACGTGGCTGATCATGCACTGATCACGTGACTGATCATGCACTGATCACCTGCCTGGTCATGCACAGATCACGTGACAAATCATGAACTGATCACATAGCTATCATGAACTGATCACCTGGCTGATCATGCACTGATCACGTGGCTGATCATGCACTGAAACCGTGACTGAGCATGGACTGATCACATGACTATCATGTAGTGATCACGTGACTTAATGGCTCTGATCATGTGACTGATCATGCACTGATAATGTTTGCTATCATATACTGATCATGTGCCTCTGGAGGCAATAAACAAAGAGCTGAGTAGGCACGAATTATACAGTCAGCAGGCAATAATCATGGAACTCAGCTGTGAGGAATCATGTTGCTCAGCTGGCAATAATCAAGCAGCTAGCAGGCAGGAATTACGCAGCACAGCTGTCAATTGTCAAGCAGATGACAGGCAGGAATCGTGCAGCTCAGCTGGCAATTGTCAAGCAGATGAGCAGACAGGAATCACGCAGCTCAGCAGGCCCTGATCACGTGACTGAGCAGGCACTGTTCACGTGGCTGATCATACACTGATCACGTGATGATCATGCACTGATCACTTGGATATCATGCACTGATCACATGGCTGATCATACACTGTTCACGTGTCTGACCATGCACTGATCACGTGGCTGATCATACAGTGCTCAGGTAACTGATCATGCACTGATCACGTGGCTATCATGGACTGATCACGTGGCTGAACATGCACTGTTCACGTGGCTGATCACACACCTGTCACGTGACATATCATGCACTGATCACGTGGCACTCATGCACTGATCACGTGGCTGATCATACTCTGCTCACGTAACTCATCATGCACACATCACGTGGCTATCATGCACTGCTCACGTGGCTCGTCATGGAATGATCACATAGCTACCATATACTGGTCACGTGACTGATCATGCACAGATCACGTAAATGATCATGCACTGTTCACGTGACTGATCATGTACTGATCACGTGACTGATCATGCACTGATCATGTGGCTATCATGCTCTGCTCACGTGGCTGATCATGCAACGATCACGTAGCAACCATGTACTGGTCACGTGACTGATCATGCACTGATCACGTAATTGATCCTGCACTGATCACGTGGCTCATCATGCACTGATCACGTGGCTGATCACACATGTATCACGTGACTGATCATGCACTGATCACGTGGCTCTCATGCACTGATCACGTGGCTATCATGCACTGATCACGTGGATATCATGCCCTGATCACGTGGCTGATCACACACGTATCACATGACTGATCATGCACTGATCACGTGGCTATCATGCAGTGATCACGTGGCTATCATGCACTGATCACGCGGCTGATCACGCAATGATCACGTAGCTACCATGTACTGGTCACGTGACTGATCATGCACTGATCACGTAGTTGATCATGCACTGATCAGGTGACTTATCATGCACTGTTAACGTGAGTGATCATGCACTGATCACGTGACTGATCATCCACTGATCTCGTGGCTATCATGCACGGCTCATGTGGCTGATCATGCAATGATCACCTAGCTACCATATACTGGTCACGTGACTGATCATGAACTGATCACGTAATTGATCATGCACTGATCATGTGGCTGATCATGCACTGATCACGTGGCTGATCATCCACTGATCACGTGACTGATCATGCACTGATCACGTGACTGATCATGCACTGATCACGTGGCTATCATGCACTGATCACTTGGCTGGTCATACACTGATCACGTGCCTGGTCATGCACAGATTACATGACTGATCATGCACTGAACACGTGACTGATCATGCACTGATCACGTGGCTATCATGCACTACTCACGTGGCTGATCATGCAATGATCATGTAGCTACCATGTACCGGTCAGTTGACTGATCATACACCCATCAGGTGACGGATCATGCACTGATCACGTGGCTATCATGCACAGTTCACGTGGCTGATCATACACTGATCACCTGCCTGGTCATGCACAGATCACGTGACAAATCATGAACTGATCACATAGCTATCATTAACTGATCACCTGGCTGATCATGCACTGATCACGTGGATGATCATGCACTGATACCGTGACTGAGCATGGACTGATCACATGACTATCATGTAGTGATCACGTGGCTATCATGCACTACTCAGGTGGCTGATCATGCAATGATCATGTAGCTACCATGTACAGGTCACGTGAATGATCATACACCCATCAGGTGACTGATCATGCACTGATCACGTGGCTAATCATGTACTGATCACGAGACTGATCATGCACTGATACCATGACTGAGCGTGGACTGATCACATGACTATCATGTAGTGATCACGTGACTTAATGGCGCTGATCATGTGACTGATCATGCGCTGATCATGTTTGCTATCATACACTGATCATGTGCCTCTGGAGGCAATAAACAAAGAGCTGAGTAGGCACGAATCAAACAGTCAGCAGGCAATAATCATGGAACTCAGGTGTGAGGAATCATGCTGCTCAGCTGGCAATAATCAAGCAGCTGAGCAGGCAGGAATTACGCAGCACAGCTGATAATTGTCAAGCAGATGACAGGCAGGAATCGTGCAGCTCAGCTGGCAATTGTCAAGCAGATGAGCAGACGGTAATCACGCAGCTCAGCAGGCCCAGATCACGTGACTGAGCATGCACTGTTCACGTGGCTGATCATACGCTGCTCACGTAACTGATAATGCACTGATCACGTGGCTATCATGCACTGATCATGTGGCTGATCGTACACTGTTCACGTGTTTGACCATGCACTGATCACGTGACTGATCATACACTGCTCACGTAACTGATCATGCACTGATCATGTGGCTGATCATACACTGATCAGTTGGCTATCATGCACTTATTACTTGGCTGATCATACACTGATCACGTGACTGATAATGCACTGATCATCTGGCTATCGTGCACTCATTAACTGGCTATCGTGCACTGATCACGTGGTTGATCATACACTGATCATGAGACTGATCATGCACTAATCACGTCTATATCATGCACTGATCACATGACTGCCCATGCAGTGATCACCCGGATGATCATACACTGATCATGCGACAGATCATGCACTGATCACGTGGCTATCATGCACTGCTCACGCGGCTGTTCATGCAATGATCACGTAGCTACCATGTACTGGTCACGTGAGTGATCATGCACTGATCACGTAATTGATCATGCACTGATCAGGTGACTTATCATGCACTGTTAACGTGAGTGATCATGCACTGATCACGTGACTGATCATGCACTGATCTCGTGGCTATCATGCACGGCTCATGTGGCTGATCATGCAATGATCACCTAGCTACCATCTACTGGTCACGTGACTGATCATGCACTGATCACGTAATTGATCATGCACTTATCATGTGGCTGATCATGCACTGTTCACGTGGCTGATCATCCACTGATCACGTGACTGATCATGCACTGATCACGTGACTGATCATGCACTGATCACGTGACTGATCATGCACTGATCACCTGCCTGGTCATGCACAGATCACGTGACAAATCATGAACTGATCACATAGCTATCATGAACTGATCACCTGGCTGATCATGCACTGATCACGTGGCTGATCATGCACTGATACCGTGACTGAGCATGGACTGATCACATGACTATCATGTAGTGATCACGTGACTTAATGGCTCTGATCATGTGACTGATCATGCACTGATAATGTTTGCTATCATATACTGATCATGTGCCTCTGGAGGCAATAAACAAAGAGCTGAGTAGGCACGAATTATACAGTCAGCAGGCAATAATCATGGAACTCAGCTGTGAGGAATCATGCTGCTCAGCTGGCAATAATCAAGCAGCTAGCAGGCAGGAATTACGCAGCACAGCTGTCAATTGTCAAACAGATGACAGGCAGGAATCGTGCAGCTCAGCTGGCAATTGTCAAGCAGATGAGCAGACAGTAATCACGCAGCTCAGCAGGCCCTGATCACGTGACTGAGCATGCACTGTTCACGTGGCTGATCATACACTGATCACGTGATGATCATGCACTGATCACTTGGATATCATGCACTGATCACATGGCTGATCATACACTGTTCACGTGTCTGACCATGCACTGATCACGTGGCTGATCATACAGTGCTCAGGTAACTGATCATGCACTGATCACGTGGCTATCATGCACTGTTCACGTGGCTGATCACACACCTGTCACGTGACATATCATGCACTGATCACGTGGCACTCATGCACTGATCACGTGGCTGATCATACTCTGCTCACGTAACTCATCATGCACACATCACGTGGCTATCATGCACTGCTCACGTGGCTCGTCATGGAATGATCACATAGCTACCATATACTGGTCACGTGACTGATCATGCACAGATCACGTAAATGATCATGCACTGTTCACGTGACTGATCATGTACTGATCACGTGACTGATCATGCACTGATCACGTGGCTATCATGCTCTGCTCACGTGGCTGATCATGCAACGATCACATAGCAACAATGTACTGGTCACGTGACTGATCATGCACTGATCACGTGGCTCTCATGCACTGATCATGTGGATATCATGCCCTGATCACGGGGCTGATCACACACTTATCACATGACTGATCATGCACTGATCACGTGGCTATCATGCAGTGATCACGTGGCTATCATGCACTGATCACGCGGCTGATCACGCAATGGTCACGTAGCTACCATGTACTGGTCACGTGACTGATCATGCACTGATCACGTAATTGATCATGCACTGATCAGGTGACTTATCATGCACTGTTAACGTGAGTGATCATGCACTGATCACGTGACTGATCATCCACTGATCTCGTGGCTATCATGCACGGCTCATGTGGCTGATCATGCAATGATCACGTAGCTACCATATACTGGTCACGTGAATGATCATGCACTGATCACGTAATTGATCATGCACTGATCATGTGGCTGATCATGCACTGATCACGTGGCTGATCATCCACTGATCACGTGACTGATCATGCACTGATCACGTGACTGATCATGCACTGATCACGTGGCTATCATGCACTGATCACTTGGCTGGTCATACACTGATCACGTGCCTGGTCATGCACAGATTACATGACTGATCATGCACTGAACACGTGGCTATCATGCACTACTCACGTGTCTGATCATGCAATGATCATGTAGCTACCATGTACCGGTCAGTTGACTGATCATACACCCATTAGGTGACGGATCATGCACTGATCATGTGGCTATCATGCACTGTTCACGTGGCTGATCATACACTGATCACCTGCCTGGTCATGCACAGATCACGTGACAAATCAGGAACTGATCACATAGCTATCATGAACTGATCACCTGGCTGATCATGCACTGATCACGTGGCTGATCATGCACTGATACCGTGACTGAGCATGGACTGCTCACATGACTATCATGTAGTGATCACGTGGCTATCATGCACTACTCACGTGGCTGATCATGCAATGATCATGTTGCTACCATGTACAGGTCACGTGAATGATCATACACCCATCAGGTGAATGATCATGCACTGATCACGTGGCTATCCTGCACTTATCACGAGACTGATCATGCACTGATCACGTCTATATCATGCACTGATGACATGACTGTCCATGCACTGATCACGTGGATGATCATACACTAATCATGTGACAGATCATGCACTGATCACGTGGCTGATCATGCACTGATCAGGTGACTTATCATGCACTGTTAATGTGAGTGATCATGCACTGATCACGTGACTGATCATGCACTGATCACGTGGCTATCATGCACTACTCACGTGGCTGCTCATGCAATGATCATGTAGCTACGATGTACCGGTCAGGTGACTGATCATACACCCATCAGGTGACGGATCATGCACTGATCACGTGGCTATCATGCACTCTTCACGTGGCTGATCATACACTGATCACCTGCCTGGTCATGCACAGATCACGTGACAAATCATGAACTGATCACATAGCTATCATGAACTGATCACCTGGCTGATCATGCACTGATCACGTGGCTGATCATGCACTGATACCGTGACTGAGCATGGACTGATCACATGACTATCATGTAGTGATCACGTGACTTAATGGCGCTGATCATGTGACTGATCATGCGCTGATCATGTTTGCTATCATACACTGATCATGTGCCTCTGGAGGCAATAAACAAAGAGCTGAGTAGGCACGAATCAAACAGTCAGCAGGCAATAATCATGGAACTCAGGTGTGAGGAATCATGCTGCTCAGCTGGCAATAATCAAGCAGCTGAGCAGGCAGGAATTACGCAGCACAGCTGATAATTGTCAAGCAGATGACAGGCAGGAATCGTGCAGCTCAGCTGGCAATTGTCAAGTAGATGAGCAGACGGTAATCACGCAGCTCAGCAGGCCCAGATCACGTGACTGAGCATGCACTATTCACGTGGCTGATCATACGCTGCTCATGTAACTGATAATGCACTGATCACGTGGCTATTATGGACTGATCACGTGGCTGATCATACACTGCTCACGTAACTGATAATGCACTGATCACGTGGCTATCATGCACTGATCACGTGGCTGATCATACACTGTTCACGTGTCTGACCATGCACTGATCACGTGGCTGATCATACACTCCTCACGTAACTGATCATGCACTGATCACGTGGCTGATCATACACTGATCAGTTGGCTATCATGCACTTTTACTTGGCTGATCAAACACTGATCACGTGACTGATAATGCACTGATCATCTGGCTATCGTGCACTCATTAACTGGCTATCGTGCACTGATCACGTGGTTGATCATACACTGATCACGAGACTGATCATGCACTAATCACGTCTATATCATGCACTGATCACATGACTGCCCATGCACTGATCACCCGGATGATCATACACTGATCATGCGACAGATCGTGCACTGATCACGTGGCTATCATGCACTGCTCACGCGGCTGTTCATGCAATGATCACGTAGCTACCATGTACTCGTCACGTGAGTGATCATGCACTGATCACGTAATTGATCATGCACTGATCAGGTGACTTATCATGCACTGTTAACGTGAGTGATCATGCACTGATCACGTGACTGATCATGCACTGATCACGTGGCTATCATGCACTACTCACGTGGCTGATCATGCAATGATCATGTAGCTACCATGTACCGGTCAGGTGACTGATCATACACCCATCAGGTGACGGATCATGCACTGATCACGTGGCTATCATGCACTGTTCACGTGGCTGATCATACACTGATCACCTGCCTGGTCATGCACAGATCACGTGACAAATCATGAACTGATCACATAGCTATCATGAACTGATCACCTGGCTGATCATGCACTGATCACGTGGCTGATCATGCACTGATACCGTGACTGAGCATGGACTGATCACATGACTATCATGTAGTGATCACGTGACTTAATGGCGCTGATCATGTGACTGATCATGCGCTGATCATGTTTGCTATCATACACTGATCATGTGCCTCTGGAGGCAATAAACAAAGAGCTGAGTAGGCACGAATCAAACAGTCAGCAGGCAATAATCATGGAACTCAGGTGTGAGGAATCATGCTGCTCAGCTGGCAATAATCAAGCAGCTGAGCAGGCAGGAATTATGCAGCACAGCTGATAATTGTCAAGCAGATGACAGGCAGGAATCGTGCAGCTCAGCTGGCAATTGTCAAGCAGATGAGCAGACGGTAATCACGCAGCTCAGCAGGCCCAGATCACGTGACTGAGCATGCACTGTTCACGTGGCTGATCATACGCTGCTCACGTAACTGATAATGCACTGATCACGTGGCTATCATGCACTGATCACGTGGCTGATCATACACTGTTCACGTGTTTGACCATGCACTGATCACGTGGCTGATCATACACTGCTCACGTAACTGATCATGCACTGATCACGTGGCTGATCATACACTGATCAGTTCGCTATCATGCACTTATTGCTTGGCTGATCATACACTGATCACGTGACTGATAATGCACTGATCATCTGGCTATCGTGCACTCATTAACTGGCTATCGTGCACTGATCACGTGGTTGATCATACACTGATCACGAGACTGATCATGCACTAATCACGTCTATATCATGCACTGATCACATGACTGCCCATGCACTGTTCACCCGGATGATCATACACTGATCATGCGACAGATCATGCACTGATCACGTGGCTATCATGCACTGCTCACGCGGCTGTTCATGCAATGATCACGTAGCTACCATGTACTGGTCACGTGAGTGATCATGCACTGATCACGTAATTCATCATGCACTGATCAGGTGACTTATCATGCACTGTTAACGTGAGTGATCATGCACTGATCACGTGACTGATCATGCACTGATCTCGTGGCTATCATGCACGGCTCATGTGGCTGATCATGCAATGATCACCTAGCTACCATATACTGGTCACGTGACTGATCATGCACTGATCACGTAATTGATCATGCACTGATCATGTGGCTGATCATGCACTGATCACGTGGCTGATCATCCACTGATCACGTGACTGATCATGCACTGATCACGTGACTGATCATGCACTGATCACGTGACTGATCATGCACTGATCACCTGCCTGGTCATGCACAGATCACGTGACAAATCATGAACTGATCACATAGCTATCATGAACTGATCACCTGGCTGATCATGCACTGATCACGTGGCTGATCATGCACTGATACCGTGACTGAGCATGGACTGATCACATGACTATCATGTAGTGATCACGTGACTTAATGGCTCTGATCATGTGACTGATCATGCACTGATAATGTTTGCTATCATATACTGATCATGTGCCTCTGGAGGCAATAAACAAAGAGCTGAGTAGGCACGAATTATACAGTCAGCAGGCAATAATCATGGAACTCAGCTGTGAGGAATCATGTTGCTCAGCTGGCAATAATCAAGCAGCTAGCAGGCAGGAATTACGCAGCACAGCTGTCAATTGTCAAGCAGATGACAGGCAGGAATCGTGCAGCTCAGCTGGCAATTGTCAAGCAGATGAGCAGACAGGAATCACGCAGCTCAGCAGGCCCTGATCACGTGACTGAGCAGGCACTGTTCACGTGGCTGATCATACACTGATCACGTGATGATCATGCACTGATCACTTGGATATCATGCACTGATCACATGGCTGATCATACACTGTTCACGTGTCTGACCATGCACTGATCACGTGGCTGATCATACAGTGCTCAGGTAACTGATCATGCACTGATCACGTGGCTATCATGGACTGATCACGTGGCTGAACATGCACTGTTCACGTGGCTGATCACACACCTGTCACGTGACATATCATGCACTGATCACGTGGCACTCATGCACTGATCACGTGGCTGATCATACTCTGCTCACGTAACTCATCATGCACACATCACGTGGCTATCATGCACTGCTCACGTGGCTCGTCATGGAATGATCACATAGCTACCATATACTGGTCACGTGACTGATCATGCACAGATCACGTAAATGATCATGCACTGTTCACGTGACTGATCATGTACTGATCACGTGACTGATCATGCACTGATCATGTGGCTATCATGCTCTGCTCACGTGGCTGATCATGCAACGATCACGTAGCAACCATGTACTGGTCACGTGACTGATCATGCACTGATCACGTAATTGATCCTGCACTGATCACGTGGCTCATCATGCACTGATCACGTGGCTGATCACACATGTATCACGTGACTGATCATGCACTGATCACGTGGCTGTCATGCACTGATCACGTGGCTATCATGCACTGATCACGTGGATATCATGCCCTGATCACGTGGCTGATCACACACGTATCACATGACTGATCATGCACTGATCACGTGGCTATCATGCAGTGATCACGTGGCTATCATGCACTGATCACGCGGCTGATCACGCAATGATCACGTAGCTACCATGTACTGGTCACGTGACTGATCATGCACTGATCACGTAATTGATCATGCACTGATCAGGTGACTTATCATGCACTGTTAACGTGAGTGATCATGCACTGATCTGGTGACTGATCATCCACTGATCTCGTGGCTATCATGCACGGCTCATGTGGCTGATCATGCAATGATCACCTAGCTACCATATACTGGTCACGTGACTGATCATGAACTGATCACGTAATTGATCATGCACTGATCATGTGGCTGATCATGCACTGATCACGTGGCTGATCATCCACTGATCACGTGACTGATCATGCACTGATCACGTGACTGATCATGCACTGATCACGTGGCTATCATGCACTGATCACTTGGCTGGTCATACACTGATCACGTGCCTGGTCATGCACAGATTACATGACTGATCATGCACTGAACACGTGACTGATCATGCACTGATCACGTGGCTATCATGCACTACTCACGTGGCTGATCATGCAATGATCATGTAGCTACCATGTACCGGTCAGTTGACTGATCATACACCCATCAGGTGACGGATCATGCACTGATCACGTGGCTATCATGCACAGTTCACGTGGCTGATCATACACTGATCACCTGCCTGGTCATGCACAGATCACGTGACAAATCATGAACTGATCACATAGCTATCATGAACTGATCACCTGGCTGATCATGCACTGATCACGTGGATGATCATGCACTGATACCGTGACTGAGCATGGACTGATCACATGACTATCATGTAGTGATCACGTGGCTATCATGCACTACTCAGGTGGCTGATCATGCAATGATCATGTAGCTACCATGTACAGGTCACGTGAATGATCATACACCCATCAGGTGACTGATCATGCACTGATCACGTGGCTAATCATGTACTGATCACGAGACTGATCATGCACTGATACCGTGACTGAGCGTGGACTGATCACATGACTATCATGTAGTGATCACGTGACTTAATGGCGCTGATCATGTGACTGATCATGCGCTGATCATGTTTGCTATCATACACTGATCATGTGCCTCTGGAGGCAATAAACAAAGAGCTGAGTAGGCACGAATCAAACAGTCAGCAGGCAATAATCATGGAACTCAGGTGTGAGGAATCATGCTGCTCAGCTGGCAATAATCAAGCAGCTGAGCAGGCAGGAATTACGCAGCACAGCTGATAATTGTCAAGCAGATGACAGGCAGGAATCGTGCAGCTCAGCTGGCAATTGTCAAGCAGATGAGCAGACGGTAATCACGCAGCTCAGCAGGCCCAGATCACGTGACTGAGCATGCACTGTTCACGTGGCTGATCATACGCTGCTCACGTAACTGATAATGCACTGATCACGTGGCTATCATGCACTGATCATGTGGCTGATCGTACACTGTTCACGTGTTTGACCATGCACTGATCACGTGACTGATCATACACTGCTCACGTAACTGATCATGCACTGATCATGTGGCTGATCATACACTGATCAGTTGGCTATCATGCACTTATTACTTGGCTGATCATACACTGATCACGTGACTGATAATGCACTGATCATCTGGCTATCGTGCACTCATTAACTGGCTATCGTGCACTGATCACGTGGTTGATCATACACTGATCATGAGACTGATCATGCACTAATCACGTCTATATCATGCACTGATCACATGACTGCCCATGCAGTGATCACCCGGATGATCATACACTGATCATGCGACAGATCATGCACTGATCACGTGGCTATCATGCACTGCTCACGCGGCTGTTCATGCAATGATCACGTAGCTACCATGTACTGGTCACGTGAGTGATCATGCACTGATCACGTAATTGATCATGCACTGATCAGGTGACTTATCATGCACTGTTAACGTGAGTGATCATGCACTGATCACGTGACTGATCATGCACTGATCTCGTGGCTATCATGCACGGCTCATGTGGCTGATCATGCAATGATCACCTAGCTACCATCTACTGGTCACGTGACTGATCATGCACTGATCACGAATTGATCATGCACTTATCATGTGGCTGATCATGCACTGTTCACGTGGCTGATCATCCACTGATCACGTGACTGATCATGCACTGATCTCGTGACTGATCATGCACTGATCACGTGACTGATCATGCACTGATCACTGCCTGGTCATGCACAGATCACGTGACAAATCATGAACTGATCACATAGCTATCATGAACTGATCACCTGGCTGATCATGCACTGATCACGTGGCTGATCATGCACTGATACCGTGACTGAGCATGGACTGATCACATGACTATCATGTAGTGATCACGTGACTTAATGGCTCTGATCATGTGACTGATCATGCACTGATAATGTTTGCTATCATATACTGATCATGTGCCTCTGGAGGCAATAAACAAAGAGCTGAGTAGGCACGAATTATACAGTCAGCAGGCAATAATCATGGAACTCAGCTGTGAGGAATCATGCTGCTCAGCTGGCAATAATCAAGCAGCTAGCAGGCAGGAATTACGCAGCACAGCTGTCAATTGTCAAACAGATGACAGGCAGGAATCGTGCAGCTCAGCTGGCAATTGTCAAGCAGATGAGCAGACAGTAATCACGCAGCTCAGCAGGCCCTGATCACGTGACTGAGCATGCACTGTTCACGTGGCTGATCATACACTGATCACGTGATGATCATGCACTGATCACTTGGATATCATGCACTGATCACATGGCTGATCATACACTGTTCACGTGTCTGACCATGCACTGATCACGTGGCTGATCATACAGTGCTCAGGTAACTGATCATGCACTGATCACGTGGCTATCATGCACTGTTCACGTGGCTGATCACACACCTGTCACGTGACATATCATGCACTGATCACGTGGCACTCATGCACTGATCACGTGGCTGATCATACTCTGCTCACGTAACTCATCATGCACACATCACGTGGCTATCATGCACTGCTCACGTGGCTCGTCATGGAATGATCACATAGCTACCATATACTGGTCACGTGACTGATCATGCACAGATCACGTAAATGATCATGCACAGTTCACGTGACTGATCATGTACTGATCACGTGACTGATCATGCACTGATCACGTGGCTATCATGCTCTGCTCACGTGGCTGATCATGCAACGATCACATAGCAACAATGTACTGGTCACGTGACTGATCATGCACTGATCACGTGGCTCTCATGCACTGATCATGTGGCTATCATGCCCTGATCACGGGGCTGATCACACACTTATCACATGACTGATCATGCACTGATCACGTGGCTATCATGCAGTGATCACGTGGCTATCATGCACTGATCACGCGGCTGATCACGCAATGGTCACGTAGCTACCATGTACTGGTCACGTGACTGATCATGCACTGATCACGTAATTGATCATGCACTGATCAGGTGACTTATCATGCACTGTTAACGTGAGTGATCATGCACTGATCACGTGACTGATCATCCACTGATCTCGTGGCTATCATGCACGGCTCATGTGGCTGATCATGCAATGATCACGTAGCTACCATATACTGGTCACGTGACTGATCATGCACTGATCACGTAATTGATCATGCACTGATCATGTGGCTGATCATGCACTGATCACGTGGCTGATCATCCACTGATCACGTGACTGATCATGCACTGATCACGTGACTGATCATGCACTGATCACGTGGCTATCATGCACTGATCACTTGGCTGGTCATACACTGATCACGTGCCTGGTCATGCACAGATTACATGACTGATCATGCACTGAACACGTGGCTATCATGCACTACTCACGTGTCTGATCATGCAATGATCATGTAGCTACCATGTACCGGTCAGTTGACTGATCATACACCCATTAGGTGACGGATCATGCACTGATCATGTGGCTATCATGCACTGTTCACGTGGCTGATCATACACTGATCACCTGCCTGGTCATGCACAGATCACGTGACAAATCATGAACTGATCACATAGCTATCATGAACTGATCACCTGGCTGATCATGCACTGATCACGTGGCTGATCATGCACTGATACCGTGACTGAGCATGGACTGCTCACATGACTATCATGTAGTGATCACGTGGCTATCATGCACTGATCACGTGGCTGATCATGCAATGATCATGTTGCTACCATGTACAGGTCACGTGAATGATCATACACCCATCAGGTGAATGATCATGCACTGATCACGTGGCTATCATGCACTTATCACGAGACTGATCATGCACTGATCACGTCTATATCATGCACTGATGACATGACTGTCCATGCACTGATCACGTGGATGATCATACACTAATCATGTGACAGATCATGCACTGATCACGTGGCTGATCATGCACTGATCAGGTGACTTATCATGCATTGTTAATGTGAGTGATCATGCACTGATCACGTGACTGATCATGCACTGATCACGTGGCTATCATGCACTACTCACGTGGCTGCTCATGCAATGATCATGTAGCTACCATGTACCGGTCAGGTGACTGATCATACACCCATCAGGTGACGGATCATGCACTGATCACGTGGCTATCATGCACTGTTCACGTGGCTGATCATACACTGATCACCTGCCTGGTCATGCACAGATCACGTGACAAATCATGAACTGATCACATAGCTATCATGAACTGATCACCTGGCTGATCATGCACTGATCACGTGGCTATCATGCACTGCTCACGTGGCTGTTCATGCAATGATCACGTAGCTACCATGTACTGGTCACGTGAGTGATCATGCACTGATCACGTAATTGATCATGCACTGATCAGGTGACTTATCATGCACTGTTAACGTGAGTGATCATGCACTGATCACGTGACTGATCATGCACTGATCACGTGGCTATCATGCACTACTCACGTGGCTGATCATGCAATGATCATGTAGCTACCATGTACCGGTCAGATGACTGATCATACACCCATCAGGTGACGGATCATGCACTGATCACGTGGCTATCATGCACTGTTCACGTGGCTGATCATACACTGATCACCTGCCTGGTCATGCACAGATCACGTGACAAATCATGAACTGATCACATAGCTATCATGAACTGATCACCTGGCTGATCATGCACTGATCACGTGGCTGAACATGCACTGATACCGTGACTGAGCATGGACTGATCACATGACTATCATGTAGTGATCACGTGACTTAATGGCGCTGATCATGTGACTGATCATGCGCTGATCATGTTTGCTATCATACACTGATCATGTGCCTCTGGAGGCAATAAACAAAGAGCTGAGTAGGCACGAATCAAACAGTCAGCAGGCAATAATCATGGAACTCAGGTGTGAGGAATCATGCTGCTCAGCTGGCAATAATCAAGCAGCTGAGCAGGCAGGAATTACGCAGCACAGCTGATAATTGTCAAGCAGATGACAGGCAGGAATCGTGCAGCTCAGCTGGCAATTGTCAAGCAGATGAGCAGACGGTAATCACGCAGCTCAGCAGGCCCAGATCACGTGACTGAGCATGCACTGTTCACGTGGCTGATCATACGCTGCTCACGTAACTGATAATGCACTGATCACGTGGCTATCATGCACTGATCACTTGGCTGATCATACACTGCTCACGTAACTGATAATGCACTGATCAAGTGGCTATCATGCACTGATCACCTGGCTGATCATACACTGTTCACGTGTCTGACCATGCATTGATCACGTGGCTGATCATACACTGCTCACGTAACTGATCATGCACTGATCACGTGGCTGATCATACACTGATCAGTTGGCTATCATGCACTTTTTACTTGGCTGATCAAACACTGATCACGTGACTGATAATGCACTGATCATCTGGCTATCGTGCACTCATTAACTGGCTATCGTGCACTGATCACGTGGTTGATCATACACTGATCACGAGACTGATCATGCACTAATCACGTCTATATCATGCACTGATCACATGACTGCCCATGCACTGATCACCCGGATGATCATACACTGATCATGCGACAGATCATGCACTGATCACGTGGCTATCATGCACTGCTCACGCGGCTGTTCATGCAATGATCACGTAGCTACCATGTACTGGTCACGTGAGTGATCATGCACTGATCACGTAATTGATCATGCACTGATCAGGTGACTTATCATGCACTGTTAACGTGAGTGATCATGCACTGATCACGTGACTGATCATGCACTGATCACGTGGCTATCATGCACTACTCACGTGGCTGATCATGCAATGATCATGTAGCTACCATGTACCGGTCAGGTGACTGATCATACACCCATCAGGTGACGGATCATGCACTGATCACGTGACTATCATGCACTGTTCACGTGGCTGATCATACACTGATCACCTGCCTGGTCATGCACAGATCACGTGACAAATCATGAACTGATCACATAGCTATCATGAACTGATCACCTGGCTGATCATGCACTGATCACGTGGCTGATCATGCACTGATACCGTGACTGAGCATGGACTGATCACATGACTATCATGTAGTGATCACGTGACTTAATGGCGCTGATCATGTGACTGATCATGCGCTGATCATGTTTGCTATCATACACTGATCATGTGCTTCTGGAGGCAATAAACAAAGAGCTGAGTAGGCACGAATCAAACAGTCAGCAGGCAATAATCATGGAACTCAGGTGTGAGGAATCATGCTGCTCAGCTGGCAATAATCAAGCAGCTGAGCAGGCAGGAATTACGCAGCACAGCTGACAATTGTCAAGCAGATGACAGGCAGGAATCGTGCAGCTCAGCTGGCAATTGTCAAGCAGATGAGCAGACGGTAATCACGCAGCTCAGCAGGCCCAGATCACGTGACTGAGCATGCACTGTTCACGTGGCTGATCATACGCTGCTCACGTAACTGATAATGCACTGATCACGTGGCTATCATGCACTGATCACGTGGCTGATCATACACTGTTCACGTGTTTGACCATGCACTGATCACGTGGCTGATCATACACTGCTCACGTAACTGATCATGCACTGATCACGTGGCTGATCATACACTGATCAGTTGGCTATCATGCACTTATTACTTGGCTGATCATACACTGATCACGTGACTGATAATGCACTGATCATCTGGCTATCGTGCACTCATTAACTCGCTATCGTGCACTGATCACGTGGTTGATCATACACTGATCACGAGACTGATCATGCACTAATCACGTCTATATCATGCACTGATCACATGACTGCCCATGCACTGATCACCCAGATGATCATACACTGATCACGCGACAGATCATGCACTGATCACGTGGCTATGATGCACTGCTCACGCGGCTGTTCATGCAATGTTCACGTAGCTACCATGTACTGGTCACGTGAGTGATCATGCACTGATCAGGTGACTTATCATGCACTGTTAACGTGAGTGATCATGCACTGATCACGTGAATGATCATGCACTGATCTCCTGGCTATCATGCACGGCTCATGTTGCTGATCATGCAATGATCACCTAGCTACCATGCACTGGTCACGTGACTGATCATGCACTGATCACGTAATTGATCATGCACTGATCACGTGGCTGATCATGCACTGATCACGTGGCTGATCATGCACTGATCACGTGACTGATCATGCACTGATCACGTGACTGATCATGCACTGATCACGTGGCTATCATGCACTGATCACGTGGCTGATCATGCACTGATCACGTGCCTGATCATGCACTGATCACATGACTGATCATGCACTGATCACGTGACTGATCATGCACTGATCACGTGGCTATCATGCACTATCACGTGGCTGATCATGCAATGATCATGTAGCTACCATGTACTGGTCAGTGACTGATCATGCACTGATCACGTGACTGATCATGCACTGATCACGTGGCTGATCATGCACTGATCACGTGCCTGATCATGCACTGATCACGTGACTGATCATGCACTGATCACGTAGCTATCATGCACTGATCACGTGGCTGATCATGCACTGATCACGTGGCTGATCATGCACTGATACGTGACTGATCATGCACTGATCACATGACTATCATGCACTGATCACGTGGCTATCATGCACTATCACGTGGCTGATCATGCAATGATCATGTAGCTACCATGTACTGGTCACGTGAATGATCATACACTGATCACGTGACTGATCATGCACTGATCACGTGGCTATCATGCACTGATCACGTGACTGATCATGCACTGATCACGTCTATATCATGCACTGATCACATGACTGATCATGCACTGATCACGTGGATGATCATACACTGATCACGTGACAGATCATGCACTGATCACGTGGCTGATCATGCACTGATCACGTGACTTATCATGCACTGTTCACGTGACTGATCATGCACTGATCACGTGACTGATCATGCACTGATCACGTGGCTATCATGCACTACTCACGTGGCTGATCATGCAATGATCATGTAGCTACCATGTACGGTCAGGTGACTGATCATACACCCATCAGGTGACTGATCATGCACTGATCACGTGGCTATCATGCACTGATCACGTGGCTGATCATACACTGATCACCTGCCTGGTCATGCACTGATCACGTGACAAATCATGAACTGATCACATAGCTATCATGAACTGATCACGTGGCTGATCATGCACTGATCACGTGGCTGATCATGCACTGATACCGTGACTGAGCATGGACTGATCACATGACTATCATGTAGTGATCACGTGACTTAATGGCGCTGATCATGTGACTGATCATGCGCTGATCATGTTTGCTATCATACACTGATCATGTGCCTCTGGAGGCAATAAACAAAGAGCTGAGTAGGCACGAATCAAACAGTCAGCAGGCAATAATCATGGAACTCAGGTGTGAGGAATCATGCTGCTCAGCTGGCAATAATCAAGCAGCTGAGCAGGCAGGAATTACGCAGCACAGCTGATAATTGTCAAGCAGATGACAGGCAGGAATCGTGCAGCTCAGCTGGCAATTGTCAAGCAGATGAGCAGACGGTAATCACGCAGCTCAGCAGGCCCAGATCACGTGACTGAGCATGCACTGTTCACGTGGCTGATCATACACTGATCACGTGACTGATCATGCACTGATCACGTGGCTATCATGCACTGATCACGTGGCTGATCATACACTGCTCACGTAACTGATCATGCACTGATCACGTGGCTATCATGCACTGATCACGTGGCTGATCATGCACTGATCACGTGGCTGATCATGCACTGATCACGTGGCTGATCATGCACTGATCACGTGACTGATCATGCACTGATCACGTGGCTGATCATGCACTGATCAGTGGCTATCATGCACTGATCACTTGGCTGATCATGCACTGATCACGTGACTGATCATGCACTGATCATCTGGCTATCATGCACTCATTAACTGGCTATCATGCACTGATCACGTGGTTGATCATACACTGATCACGTGACTGATCATGCACTGATCACGTCTATATCATGCACTGATCACATGACTGCCCATGCACTGATCACCCGGATGATCATACACTGATCATGCGACTGATCATGCACTGATCACGTGGCTATCATGCACTGATCACGTGGCTGATCATGCAATGATCACGTAGCTACCATGTACTGGTCACGTGAGTGATCATGCACTGATCACGTAATTGATCATGCACTGATCAGGTGACTATCATGCACTGTTCACGTGAGTGATCATGCACTGATCACGTGACTGATCATGCACTGATCACGTGGCTATCATGCACTACTCACGTGGCTGATCATGCAATGATCATGTAGCTACCATGTACCGGTCAGGTGACTGATCATACACCCATCAGGTGACTGATCATGCACTGATCACGTGGCTATCATGCACTGATCACGTGGCTGATCATACACTGATCACCTGCCTGGTCATGCACAGATCACGTGACAAATCATGAACTGATCACATAGCTATCATGAACTGATCACCTGGCTGATCATGCACTGATCACGTGGCTGATCATGCACTGATACCGTGACTGAGCATGGACTGATCACATGACTATCATGTAGTGATCACGTGACTTAATGGCGCTGATCATGTGACTGATCATGCGCTGATCATGTTTGCTATCATACACTGATCATGTGCCTCTGGAGGCAATAAACAAAGAGCTGAGTAGGCACGAATCAAACAGTCAGCAGGCAATAATCATGGAACTCAGGTGTGAGGAATCATGCTGCTCAGCTGGCAATAATCAAGCAGCTGAGCAGGCAGGAATTACGCAGCACAGCTGATAATTGTCAAGCAGATGACAGGCAGGAATCGTGCAGCTCAGCTGGCAATTGTCAAGCAGATGAGCAGACGGTAATCACGCAGCTCAGCAGGCCCAGATCACGTGACTGAGCATGCACTGTTCACGTGGCTGATCATACACTGATCACGTGACTGATCATGCACTGATCACGTGGCTATCATGCACTGATCACGTGGCTGATCATACACTGTTCACGTGTCTGACCATGCACTGATCACGTGGCTGATCATACACTGCTCACGTAACTGATCATGCACTGATCACGTGGCTGATCATGCACTGATCAGTGGCTATCATGCACTGATTACGTGGCTGATCATACACTGATCACGTGACTGATCATGCACTGATCATCTGGCTATCATGCACTCATTAACTGGCTATCATGCACTGATCACGTGGCTGATCATACACTGATCACGAGACTGATCATGCACTAATCACGTCTATATCATGCACTGATCACATGACTGATCATGCACTGATCACCCGGATGATCATACACTGATCATGCGACTGATCATGCACTGATCACGTGGCTATCATGCACTGCTCACGTGGCTGATCATGCAATGATCACGTAGCTACCATGTACTGGTCACGTGACTGATCATGCACTGATCACGTAAATGATCATGCACTGATCAGGTGACTTATCATGCACTGTTAACGTGAGTGATCATGCACTGATCACGTGACTGATCATGCACTGATCACGTGGCTATCATGCACTGCTCACGTGGCTGATCATGCAATGATCACGTAGCTACCATATACTGGTCACGTGACTGATCATGCACTGATCACGTGATTGATCATGCACTGATCACGTGGCTGATCATGCACTGATCACGTGGCTGATCATGCACTGATCACGTGACTGATCATGCACTGATCACGTGACTGATCATGCACTGATCACGTGACTGATCATGCACTGATCACCTGCCTGGTCATGCACAGATCACGTGACAAATCATGAACTGATCACATAGCTATCATGAACTGATCACCTGGCTGATCATGCACTGATCACGTGGCTGATCATGCACTGATACCGTGACTGAGCATGGACTGATCACATGACTATCATGTAGTGATCACGTGACTTAATGGCGCTGATCATGTGACTGATCATGCACTGATAATGTTTGCTATCATACACTGATCATGTGCCTCTGGAGGCAATAAACAAAGAGCTGAGTAGGCACGAATCAAACAGTCAGCAGGCAATAATCATGGAACTCAGCTGTGAGGAATCATGCTGCTCAGCTGGCAATAATCAAGCAGCTGAGCAGGCAGGAATTACGCAGCACAGCTGACAATTGTCAAGCAGATGACAGGCAGGAATCGTGCAGCTCAGCTGGCAATTGTCAAGCAGATGAGCAGACAGTAATCACGCAGCTCAGCAGGCCCTGATCACGTGACTGAGCATGCACTGTTCACGTGGCTGATCATACACTGATCACGTGATGATCATGCACTGATCACTTGGATATCATGCACTGATCACGTGGCTGATCATACACTGTTCACGTGTCTGACCATGCACTGATCACGTGGCTGATCATACACTGCTCACGTAACTGATCATGCACTGATCACGTGGCTATCATGCACTGATCACGTGGCTGAACATGCACTGTTCACGTGGCTGATCACACACCTGTCACGTGACATATCATGCACTGATCACGTGGCACTCATGCACTGATCACGTGGCTGATCATACTCTGCTCACGTAACTCATCATGCACACATCACGTGGCTATCATGCACTGCTCACGTGGCTCGTCATGGAATGATCACATAGCTACCATATACTGGTCACGTGACTGATCATGCACAGATCACGTAAATGATCATGCACTGTTCACGTGACTGATCATGTACTGATCACGTGACTGATCATGCACTGATCACGTGGCTATCATGCTCTGCTCACGTGGCTGATCATGCAATGATCACGTAGCAACCATGTACTGGTCACGTGACTGATCATGCACTGATCACGTAATTGATCCTGCACTGATCACGTGGCTCATCATGCACTGATCACGTGGCTGATCACACATGTATCACGTGACTGATCATGCACTGATCACGTGGCTATCATGCACTGATCACGTGGCTATCATGCACTGATCACGTGGCTATCATGCACTGATCACGTGGCTGATCATGCACTGATCACGTGGCTGATCATGCACTGATCACGTGGCTATCATGCACTGATCACGTGACTGATCATGCACTGATCACGTAACTGATCATGCACTGATCACGTGGCTGATCATGCACTGATCACGTGGCTGATCATGCACTGATCACGTGACTGATCATGCACTGATCACGTGACTGATCATGCACTGATCACGTGGCTATCATGCACTGATCACGTGGCTGATCATGCACTGATCACGTGACTGATCATGCACTGATCACATGACTGATCATGCACTGATCACGTGACTGATCATGCACTGATCACGTGGCTATCATGCACTATCACGTGGCTGATCATGCACTGATCACGTAGCTACCATGTACTGGTCACGTGACTGATCATGCACTGATCACGTGACTGATCATGCACTGATCACGTGGCTATCATGCACTGATCACGTGGCTGATCATGCACTGATCACGTGACTGATCATGCACTGATCACGTGACTGATCATGCACTGATCACGTGGCTATCATGCACTGATCACGTGGCTGATCATGCACTGATCACGTGGCTGATCATGCACTGATACGTGACTGATCATGCACTGATCACGTGACTATCATGCACTGATCACGTGGCTATCATGCACTATCACGTGGCTGATCATGCACTGATCACGTAGCTATCATGCACAGATCACGTGACTGATCATGCACTGATCACGTGACTGATCATGCACTGATCACGTGGCTGATCATGCACTGATCACGTGGCTGATCATGCACTGATACCGTGACTGAGCATGGACTGATCACATGACTATCATGTAGTGATCACGTGACTTAATGGCGCTGATCATGTGACTGATCATGCGCTGATCATGTTTGCTATCATACACTGATCATGTGCCTCTGGAGGCAATAAACAAAGAGCTGAGTAGGCACGAATCAAACAGTCAGCAGGCAATAATCATGGAACTCAGGTGTGAGGAATCATGCTGCTCAGCTGGCAATAATCAAGCAGCTGAGCAGGCAGGAATTACGCAGCACAGCTGATAATTGTCAAGCAGATGACAGGCAGGAATCGTGCAGCTCAGCTGGCAATTGTCAAGCAGATGAGCAGACAGTAATCACGCAGCTCAGCAGGCCCAGATCACGTGACTGAGCATGCACTGTTCACGTGGCTGATCATACACTGATCACGTGACTGATCATGCACTGATCACGTGGCTATCATGCACTGATCACGTGGCTGATCATACACTGTTCACGTGTCTGACCATGCACTGATCACGTGGCTGATCATACACTGCTCACGTAACTGATCATGCACTGATCACGTGGCTGATCATGCACTGATCAGTGGCTATCATGCACTGATCACGTGGCTGATCATGCACTGATCACGTGACTGATCATGCACTGATCACTGGCTATCATGCACTCATTAACTGGCTATCATGCACTGATCACGTGGCTGATCATACACTGATCACGTGACTGATCATGCACTGATCACGTCTATATCATGCACTGATCACATGACTGATCATGCACTGATCACCCGGATGATCATACACTGATCACGCGACTGATCATGCACTGATCACGTGGCTATCATGCACTGCTCACGTGGCTGATCATGCACTGATCACGTAGCTACCATGTACTGGTCACGTGACTGATCATGCACTGATCACGTAATTGATCATGCACTGATCACGTGGCTATCATGCACTGCTCACGTGGCTGATCATGCACTGATCACGTAGCTACCATGCACTGGTCACGTGACTGATCATGCACTGATCACGTGGCTGATCATGCACTGATCATGTGGCTGATCATGCACTGATCACGTGGCTGATCATGCACTGATCACGTGACTGATCATGCACTGATCACGTGACTGATCATGCACTGATCACGTGACTGATCATGCACTGATCACCTGCCTGATCATGCACTGATCACGTGACAAATCATGCACTGATCACATAGCTATCATGAACTGATCACCTGGCTGATCATGCACTGATCACGTGGCTGATCATGCACTGATACCGTGACTGAGCATGGACTGATCACATGACTATCATGTAGTGATCACGTGACTTAATGGCGCTGATCATGTGACTGATCATGCACTGATCATGTTTGCTATCATACACTGATCATGTGCCTCTGGAGGCAATAAACAAAGAGCTGAGTAGGCACGAATCAAACAGTCAGCAGGCAATAATCATGGAACTCAGCTGTGAGGAATCATGCTGCTCAGCTGGCAATAATCAAGCAGCTGAGCAGGCAGGAATTACGCAGCACAGCTGGCAATTGTCAAGCAGATGACAGGCAGGAATCGTGCAGCTCAGCTGGCAATTGTCAAGCAGATGAGCAGACAGTAATCACGCAGCTCAGCAGGCCCTGATCACGTGACTGAGCATGCACTGTTCACGTGGCTGATCATACACTGATCACGTGATGATCATGCACTGATCACTTGGATATCATGCACTGATCACGTGGCTGATCATACACTGTTCACGTGTCTGACCATGCACTGATCACGTGGCTGATCATACACTGCTCACGTAACTGATCATGCACTGATCACGTGGCTATCATGCACTGATCACGTGGCTGAACATGCACTGTTCACGTGGCTGATCACACACCTGTCACGTGACATATCATGCACTGATCACGTGGCACTCATGCACTGATCACGTGGCTGATCATACTCTGCTCACGTAACTCATCATGCACACATCACGTGGCTATCATGCACTGCTCACGTGGCTCGTCATGGAATGATCACATAGCTACCATATACTGGTCACGTGACTGATCATGCACAGATCACGTAAATGATCATGCACTGTTCACGTGACTGATCATGTACTGATCACGTGACTGATCATGCACTGATCACGTGGCTATCATGCACTGCTCACGTGGCTGATCATGCAACGATCACGTAGCAACCATGTACTGGTCACGTGACTGATCATGCACTGATCACGTGGCTGATCATGCACTGATCACGTGGCTATCATGCACTGATCACGTGGCTGATCACACACTGATCACGTGACTGATCATGCACTGATCACGTGGCTATCATGCACTGATCACGTGGCTATCATGCACTGATCACGTGGCTGATCATGCAATGATCACGTAGCTATCATGCACTGATCACGTGACTGATCATGCACTGATCACGTAATTGATCATGCACTGATCACGTGACTGATCATGCACTGTTCACGTGACTGATCATGCACTGATCACGTGACTGATCATGCACTGATCACGTGGCTATCATGCACTGATCACGTGGCTGATCATGCAATGATCACGTAGCTACCATGTACTGGTCACGTGACTGATCATGCACTGATCACGTAATTGATCATGCACTGATCACGTGGCTGATCATGCACTGATCACGTGGCTGATCATGCACTGATCACGTGACTGATCATGCACTGATCACGTGACTGATCATGCACTGATCACGTGGCTATCATGCACTGATCACGTGGCTGATCATGCACTGATCACGTGGCTGATCATGCACTGATCACATGACTGATCATGCACTGATCACGTGGCTATCATGCACTGATCACGTGGCTGATCATGCAATGATCATGTAGCTACCATGTACTGGTCAGTGACTGATCATGCACTGATCAGGTGACTGATCATGCACTGATCACGTGGCTATCATGCACTGATCACGTGGCTGATCATGCACTGATCACGTGCCTGATCATGCACTGATCACGTGACTGATCATGCACTGATCACGTAGCTATCATGCACTGATCACGTGGCTGATCATGCACTGATCACGTGGCTGATCATGCACTGATCACGTGACTGATCATGCACTGATCACGTGACTATCATGCACTGATCACGTGGCTATCATGCACTGATCACGTGGCTGATCATGCACTGATCACGTAGCTACCATGCACTGATCACGTGACTGATCATACACTGATCACGTGACTGATCATGCACTGATCACGTGGCTATCATGCACTGATCACGTGACTGATCATGCACTGATCACGTCTATATCATGCACTGATCACATGACTGTCATGCACTGATCACGTGGCTGATCATACACTGATCACGTGACTGATCATGCACTGATCACGTGGCTGATCATGCACTGATCACGTGACTGATCATGCACTGATCACGTGACTGATCATGCACTGATCACGTGACTGATCATGCACTGATCACGTGGCTATCATGCACTGATCACGTGGCTGATCATGCACTGATCATGTAGCTACCATGTACTGATCACGTGACTGATCATGCACTGATCACGTGACTGATCATGCACTGATCACGTGGCTATCATGCACTGATCACGTGGCTGATCATGCACTGATCACGTGACTGATCATGCACTGATCACGTGACTGATCATGCACTGATCACGTGGCTATCATGCACTGATCACGTGGCTGATCATGCACTGATCACGTGGCTATCATGCACTGATCACGTGGCTGATCATGCACTGATCACGTAGCTATCATGCACTGATCACGTGACTGATCATGCACTGATCACGTGGCTGATCATGCACTGATCACGTGACTTATCATGCACTGTTCACGTGACTGATCATGCACTGATCACGTGACTGATCATGCACTGATCACGTGGCTATCATGCACTACTCACGTGGCTGATCATGCAATGATCATGTAGCTACCATGTACCGGTCAGGTGACTGATCATACACCCATCAGGTGACTGATCATGCACTGATCACGTGGCTATCATGCACTGATCACGTGGCTGATCATGCACTGATCACCTGCCTGGTCATGCACTGATCACGTGACAAATCATGCACTGATCACATGGCTATCATGAACTGATCACGTGGCTGATCATGCACTGATCACGTGGCTGATCATGCACTGATACCGTGACTGAGCATGGACTGATCACATGACTATCATGTAGTGATCACGTGACTTAATGGCGCTGATCATGTGACTGATCATGCGCTGATCATGTTTGCTATCATACACTGATCATGTGCCTCTGGAGGCAATAAACAAAGAGCTGAGTAGGCACGAATCAAACAGTCAGCAGGCAATAATCATGGAACTCAGGTGTGAGGAATCATGCTGCTCAGCTGGCAATAATCAAGCAGCTGAGCAGGCAGGAATTACGCAGCACAGCTGGCAATTGTCAAGCAGATGACAGGCAGGAATCGTGCAGCTCAGCTGGCAATTGTCAAGCAGATGAGCAGACAGTAATCACGCAGCTCAGCAGGCCCAGATCACGTGACTGAGCATGCACTGTTCACGTGGCTGATCATACACTGATCACGTGACTGATCATGCACTGATCACGTGGCTATCATGCACTGATCACGTGGCTGATCATACACTGTTCACGTGTCTGACCATGCACTGATCACGTGGCTGATCATACACTGCTCACGTAACTGATCATGCACTGATCACGTGGCTGATCATGCACTGATCACGTGGCTGATCATGCACTGATCACGTGGCTGATCATACACTGATCACGTGACTGATCATGCACTGATCATCTATCATGCACTCATCACTGGCTATCATGCACTGATCACGTGGCTGATCATGCACTGATCACGTGACTGATCATGCACTGATCACGTCTATATCATGCACTGATCACGTGACTGATCATGCACTGATCACGGATGATCATGCACTGATCACGTGACTGATCATGCACTGATCACGTGGCTATCAAGCTCTGCTCACGTGGCTGATCATGCAATGATCACGTAGCTACCATGTACTGGTCACGTGACTGATCATGCACTGATCACGTGACTTATCATGCACTGATCACGTGACTGATCATGCACTGATCACGTGACTGATCATGCACTGAATACGTGGCTATCATGCACTGATCACGTGGCTGATCATGCAATGATCATGTAGCTACCATGCACTGGTCACGTGACTGATCATGCACTGATCACGTAATTGATCATGCACTGATCACGTGGCTGATCATGCACTGATCACGTGGCTGATCATGCACTGATCACGTGACTGATCATGCACTGATCACGTGACTGATCATGCACTGATCACGTGGCTATCATGCACTGATCACGTGGCTGATCATGCACTGATCACGTGGCTGATCATGCACTGATCACATGACTGATCATGCACTGATCACGTGACTGATCATGCACTGATCACGTGGCTATCATGCACTGATCACGTGGCTGATCATGCAATGATCATGTAGCTACCATGTACTGGTCACGTGACTGATCATACACTGATCACGTGACTGATCATGCACTGATCACGTGGCTGATCATACACTGATCACGTGACTGATCATGCACTGATCACGTGACTGATCATGCACTGATCACGTGGCTATCATGCACTGATCACGTGGCTGATCATGCACTGATCACGTGGCTGATCATGCACTGATCACGTGACTGATCATGCACTGATCACGTGACTATCATGCACTGATCACGTGGCTATCATGCACTGATCACGTGGCTGATCATGCACTGATCATGTAGCTACCATGTACTGGTCACGTGACTGATCATGCACTGATCACGTGACTGATCATGCACTGATCACGTGGCTATCATGCACTGATCACGTGACTGATCATGCACTGATCACGTCTATATCATGCACTGATCACATGACTGATCATGCACTGATCACGTGGATGATCATGCACTGATCACGTGACTGATCATGCACTGATCACGTGGCTGATCATGCACTGATCACGTGACTGATCATGCACTGTTCACGTGACTGATCATGCACTGATCACGTGACTGATCATGCACTGATCACGTGGCTATCATGCACTACTCACGTGGCTGATCATGCAATGATCATGTAGCTACCATGTACTGGTCACGTGACTGATCATACACCCATCAGGTGACTGATCATGCACTGATCACGTGGCTATCATGCACTGATCACGTGGCTGATCATGCACTGATCACCTGCCTGGTCATGCACTGATCACGTGACAAATCATGCACTGATCACATAGCTATCATGAACTGATCACCTGGCTGATCATGCACTGATCACGTGGCTGATCATGCACTGATACCGTGACTGAGCATGGACTGATCACATGACTATCATGTAGTGATCACGTGACTTAATGGCGCTGATCATGTGACTGATCATGCGCTGATCATGTTTGCTATCATACACTGATCATGTGCCTCTGGAGGCAATAAACAAAGAGCTGAGTAGGCACGAATCAAACAGTCAGCAGGCAATAATCATGGAACTCAGGTGTGAGGAATCATGCTGCTCAGCTGGCAATAATCAAGCAGCTGAGCAGGCAGGAATTACGCAGCACAGCTGATAATTGTCAAGCAGATGACAGGCAGGAATCGTGCAGCTCAGCTGGCAATTGTCAAGCAGATGAGCAGACGGTAATCACGCAGCTCAGCAGGCCCAGATCACGTGACTGAGCATGCACTGTTCACGTGGCTGATCATACACTGATCACGTGACTGATCATGCACTGATCACGTGGCTATCATGCACTGATCACGTGGCTGATCATACACTGCTCACGTAACTGATCATGCACTGATCACGTGGCTATCATGCACTGATCACGTGGCTGATCATGCACTGATCACGTGGCTGATCATGCACTGATCACGTGGCTGATCATACACTGATCACGTAACTGATCATGCACTGATCACGTGGCTGATCATACACTGATCAGTGGCTATCATGCACTGATCACGTGGCTGATCATGCACTGATCACGTGACTGATCATGCACTGATCATCTGGCTATCATGCACTCATTCACTGGCTATCATGCACTGATCACGTGGCTGATCATGCACTGATCACGTGACTGATCATGCACTGATCACGTCTATATCATGCACTGATCACATGACTGCCCATGCACTGATCACCCGGATGATCATACACTGATCATGCGACTGATCATGCACTGATCACGTGGCTATCATGCACTGATCACGTGGCTGATCATGCACTGATCACGTAGCTACCATGTACTGATCACGTGACTGATCATGCACTGATCACGTAATTGATCATGCACTGATCACGTGACTTATCATGCACTGTTCACGTGACTGATCATGCACTGATCACGTGACTGATCATGCACTGATCACGTGGCTATCATGCACTACTCACGTGGCTGATCATGCAATGATCATGTAGCTACCATGTACCGGTCACGTGACTGATCATACACCCATCAGGTGACTGATCATGCACTGATCACGTGGCTATCATGCACTGATCACGTGGCTGATCATGCACTGATCACCTGCCTGGTCATGCACTGATCACGTGACAAATCATGCACTGATCACATGGCTATCATGAACTGATCACGTGGCTGATCATGCACTGATCACGTGGCTGATCATGCACTGATACCGTGACTGAGCATGGACTGATCACATGACTATCATGTAGTGATCACGTGACTTAATGGCGCTGATCATGTGACTGATCATGCGCTGATCATGTTTGCTATCATACACTGATCATGTGCCTCTGGAGGCAATAAACAAAGAGCTGAGTAGGCACGAATCAAACAGTCAGCAGGCAATAATCATGGAACTCAGGTGTGAGGAATCATGCTGCTCAGCTGGCAATAATCAAGCAGCTGAGCAGGCAGGAATTACGCAGCACAGCTGATAATTGTCAAGCAGATGACAGGCAGGAATCGTGCAGCTCAGCTGGCAATTGTCAAGCAGATGAGCAGACAGTAATCACGCAGCTCAGCAGGCCCAGATCACGTGACTGAGCATGCACTGTTCACGTGGCTGATCATACACTGATCACGTGACTGATCATGCACTGATCACGTGGCTATCATGCACTGATCACGTGGCTGATCATACACTGTTCACGTGTCTGACCATGCACTGATCACGTGGCTGATCATACACTGCTCACGTAACTGATCATGCACTGATCACGTGGCTGATCATGCACTGATCAGTGGCTATCATGCACTGATTACGTGGCTGATCATACACTGATCACGTGACTGATCATGCACTGATCATCTGGCTATCGTGCACTCATTAACTGGCTATCATGCACTGATCACGTGGTTGATCATGCACTGATCACGAGACTGATCATGCACTGATCACGTCTATATCATGCACTGATCACATGACTGCCCATGCACTGATCACCCGGATGATCATACACTGATCATGCGACTGATCATGCACTGATCACGTGGCTATCATGCACTGCTCACGTGGCTGTTCATGCAATGATCACGTAGCTACCATGTACTGGTCACGTGACTGATCATGCACTGATCACGTAATTGATCATGCACTGATCACGTGACTGATCATGCACTGATCACGTGACTGATCATGCACTGATCACGTGACTGATCATGCACTGATCACGTGGCTATCATGCACTGCTCACGTGGCTGATCATGCAATGATCACCTAGCTACCATATACTGGTCACGTGACTGATCATGCACTGATCACGTAACTGATCATGCACTGATCATGTGGCTGATCATGCACTGATCACGTGGCTGATCATGCACTGATCACGTGACTGATCATGCACTGATCACGTGACTGATCATGCACTGATCACGTGACTGATCATGCACTGATCACCTGCCTGATCATGCACTGATCACGTGACAAATCATGCACTGATCACATAGCTATCATGAACTGATCACCTGGCTGATCATGCACTGATCACGTGGCTGATCATGCACTGATACCGTGACTGAGCATGGACTGATCACATGACTATCATGTAGTGATCACGTGACTTAATGGCGCTGATCATGTGACTGATCATGCACTGATAATGTTTGCTATCATACACTGATCATGTGCCTCTGGAGGCAATAAACAAAGAGCTGAGTAGGCACGAATTATACAGTCAGCAGGCAATAATCATGGAACTCAGCTGTGAGGAATCATGCTGCTCAGCTGGCAATAATCAAGCAGCTGAGCAGGCAGGAATTACGCAGCACAGCTGTCAATTGTCAAGCAGATGACAGGCAGGAATCGTGCAGCTCAGCTGGCAATTGTCAAGCAGATGAGCAGACAGTAATCACGCAGCTCAGCAGGCCCTGATCACGTGACTGAGCAGGCACTGTTCACGTGGCTGATCATACACTGATCACGTGATGATCATGCACTGATCACTTGGATATCATGCACTGATCACGTGGCTGATCATACACTGTTCACGTGTTTGACCATGCACTGATCACGTGGCTGATCATACACTGCTCACGTAACTGATCATGCACTGATCACGTGGCTATCATGCACTGATCACGTGGCTGAACATGCACTGTTCACGTGGCTGATCACACACCTGTCACGTGACATATCATGCACTGATCACGTGGCACTCATGCACTGATCACGTGGCTGATCATACTCTGCTCACGTAACTCATCATGCACCCATCACGTGGCTATCATGCACTGCTCACGTGGCTCGTTGGAATGATCACATAGCTACCATATACTGGTCACGTGACTGATCATGCACAGATCACGTAAATGATCATGCACTGTTCACGTGACTGATCATGTACTGATCACGTGACTGATCATGCACTGATCACGTGGCTATCATGCTCTGCTCACGTGGCTGATCATGCAATGATCACGTAGCAACCATGTACTGGTCACGTGACTGATCATGCACTGATCACGTAATTGATCATGCACTGATCACGTGGCTCATCATGCACTGATCACGTGGCTGATCACACATGTATCACGTGACTGATCATGCACTGATCACGTGGCTATCATGCACTGATCACGTGGCTATCATGCACTGATCACGTGGCTGATCATGCACTGATCACGTGGCTGATCATGCACTGATCACGTGGCTGATCATGCACTGATCACGTGGCTATCATGCACTGATCACGTGACTGATCATGCACTGATCACGTGACTGATCATGCACTGATCACGTGGCTATCATGCACTGATCACGTGGCTGATCATGCACTGATCACGTGCCTATCATGCACTGATCACGTGACTGATCATGCACTGATCACGTGACTGATCATGCACTGATCACGTGGCTATCATGCACTATCACGTGGCTGATCATGCACTGATCACGTAGCTACCATGCACTGGTCAGTGACTGATCATGCACTGATCACGTGACTGATCATGCACTGATCACGTGGCTATCATGCACTGATCACGTGGCTGATCATACACTGATCACGTGACTGATCATGCACTGATCACGTGACTGATCATGCACTGATCACGTGGCTATCATGCACTGATCACGTGGCTGATCATGCACTGATCACGTGGCTGATCATGCACTGATACGTGACTGAGCATGGACTGATCACATGACTATCATGCACTGATCACGTGGCTATCATGCACTATCACGTGGCTGATCATGCAATGATCATGTAGCTACCATGTACTGGTCACGTGAATGATCATACACTGATCAGGTGACTGATCATGCACTGATCACGTGGCTATCATGCACTGATCACGTGACTGATCATGCACTGATCACGTCTATATCATGCACTGATCACATGACTGATCATGCACTGATCACGTGGATGATCATACACTGATCATGTGACTGATCATGCACTGATCACGTGGCTGATCATGCACTGATCACGTGACTGATCATGCACTGTTAACGTGACTGATCATGCACTGATCACGTGACTGATCATGCACTGATCACGTGGCTATCATGCACTACTCACGTGGCTGATCATGCAATGATCATGTAGCTACCATGTACTGGTCACGTGACTGATCATACACCCATCAGGTGACTGATCATGCACTGATCACGTGGCTATCATGCACTGATCACGTGGCTGATCATACACTGATCACCTGCCTGGTCATGCACAGATCACGTGACAAATCATGCACTGATCACATAGCTATCATGAACTGATCACCTGGCTGATCATGCACTGATCACGTGGCTGATCATGCACTGATACCGTGACTGAGCATGGACTGATCACATGACTATCATGTAGTGATCACGTGACTTAATGGCGCTGATCATGTGACTGATCATGCACTGATCATGTTTGCTATCATACACTGATCATGTGCCTCTGGAGGCAATAAACAAAGAGCTGAGTAGGCACGAATCAAACAGTCAGCAGGCAATAATCATGGAACTCAGGTGTGAGGAATCATGCTGCTCAGCTGGCAATAATCAAGCAGCTGAGCAGGCAGGAATTACGCAGCACAGCTGATAATTGTCAAGCAGATGACAGGCAGGAATCGTGCAGCTCAGCTGGCAATTGTCAAGCAGATGAGCAGACGGTAATCACGCAGCTCAGCAGGCCCAGATCACGTGACTGAGCATGCACTGTTCACGTGGCTGATCATGCACTGATCACGTGGCTATCATGCACTGATCACGTGGCTGATCACACTGCTCACGTAACTGATAATGCACTGATCACGTGGCTATCATGCACTGATCACGTGGCTGATCATACACTGATCACGTGTCTGATCATGCACTGATCACGTGGCTGATCATGCACTGATCACGTAACTGATCATGCACTGATCACGTGGCTGATCATGCACTGATCAGTGGCTATCATGCACTGATCACGTGGCTGATCATGCACTGATCACGTGACTGATCATGCACTGATCACTGGCTATCATGCACTCATTAACTGGCTATCATGCACTGATCACGTGGCTGATCATACACTGATCACGAGACTGATCATGCACTGATCACGTCTATATCATGCACTGATCACATGACTGCCCATGCACTGATCACGTGGATGATCATACACTGATCATGCGACTGATCATGCACTGATCACGTGGCTATCATGCACTGATCACGTGGCTGATCATGCAATGATCACGTAGCTACCATGTACTGGTCACGTGACTGATCATGCACTGATCACGTAATTGATCATGCACTGATCACGTGACTTATCATGCACTGTTCACGTGACTGATCATGCACTGATCACGTGACTGATCATGCACTGATCACGTGGCTATCATGCACTACTCACGTGGCTGATCATGCAATGATCATGTAGCTACCATGTACTGGTCACGTGACTGATCATACACCCATCAGGTGACTGATCATGCACTGATCACGTGGCTATCATGCACTGATCACGTGGCTGATCATGCACTGATCACCTGCCTGGTCATGCACTGATCACGTGACAAATCATGCACTGATCACATAGCTATCATGAACTGATCACCTGGCTGATCATGCACTGATCACGTGGCTGATCATGCACTGATACCGTGACTGAGCATGGACTGATCACATGACTATCATGTAGTGATCACGTGACTTAATGGCGCTGATCATGTGACTGATCATGCGCTGATCATGTTTGCTATCATATACTGATCATGTGCCTCTGGAGGCAATAAACAAAGAGCTGAGTAGGCACGAATTATACAGTCAGCAGGCAATAATCATGGAACTCAGCTGTGAGGAATCATGCTGCTCAGCTGGCAATAATCAAGCAGCTGAGCAGGCAGGAATTACGCAGCACAGCTGGCAATTGTCAAGCAGATGACAGGCAGGAATCGTGCAGCTCAGCTGGCAATTGTCAAGCAGATGAGCAGACAGTAATCACGCAGCTCAGCAGGCCCTGATCACGTGACTGAGCAGGCACTGTTCACGTGGCTGATCAAACACTGATCACGTGACTGATCATGCACTGATCACGTGGCTATCATGCACTGATCACGTGGCTGATCATACACTGTTCACGTGTCTGACCATGCACTGATCACGTGGCTGATCATACAGTGCTCAGGTAACTGATCATGCACTGATCACGTGGCTATCATGGACTGATCACGTGGCTGAACATGCACTGTTCACGTGGCTGATCACACACCTGTCACGTGACATATCATGCACTGATCACGTGGCACTCATGCACTGATCACGTGGCTGATCATACTCTGCTCACGTAACTCATCATGCACACATCACGTGGCTATCTTGCACTGCTCACGTGGCTCGTCATGGAATGATCACATAGCTACCATATACTGGTCACGTGACTGATCATGCACAGATCACGTAAATGATCATGCACTGTTCACGTGACTGATCATGTACTGATCACGTGACTGATCATGCACTGATCACGTGGCTATCATGCACTGCTCACGTGGCTGATCATGCAACGATCACGTAGCAACCATGTACTGGTCACGTGACTGATCATGCACTGATCACGTAATTGATCATGCACTGATCACGTGGCTCATCATGCACTGATCACGTGGCTGATCACACATGTATCACGTGACTGATCATGCACTGATCACGTGGCTCTCATGCACTGATCACGTGGCTATCATGCACTGATCACGTGGATATCATGCACTGATCACGTGGCTGATCACACACGTATCACATGACTGATCATGCACTGATCACGTGGCTATCATGCACTGATCACGTGGCTATCATGCACTGATCACGTGGCTGATCATGCAATGATCACGTAGCTACCATGTACTGGTCACGTGACTGATCATGCACTGATCACGTGGCTGATCATGCACTGATCACGTGACTGATCATGCACTGATCACGTGACTGATCATGCACTGATCACGTGACTGATCATGCACTGATCACGTGGCTATCATGCACTGATCACGTGGCTGATCATGCAATGATCACGTAGCTACCATGCACTGGTCACGTGACTGATCATGCACTGATCACGTAATTGATCATGCACTGATCACGTGGCTGATCATGCACTGATCACGTGGCTGATCATGCACTGATCACGTGACTGATCATGCACTGATCACGTGACTGATCATGCACTGATCACGTGGCTATCATGCACTGATCACGTGGCTGATCATGCACTGATCACGTGCCTGATCATGCACTGATCACATGACTGATCATGCACTGATCACGTGACTGATCATGCACTGATCACGTGGCTATCATGCACTATCACGTGGCTGATCATGCAATGATCATGTAGCTACCATGTACTGGTCAGTGACTGATCATACACTGATCACGTGACTGATCATGCACTGATCACGTGGCTATCATGCACTGATCACGTGGCTGATCATGCACTGATCACGTGCCTGATCATGCACTGATCACGTGACTGATCATGCACTGATCACGTGGCTATCATGCACTGATCACGTGGCTGATCATGCACTGATCACGTGGCTGATCATGCACTGATACGTGACTGATCATGCACTGATCACGTGACTGATCATGCACTGATCACGTGGCTATCATGCACTACTCACGTGGCTGATCATGCAATGATCATGTAGCTACCATGTACAGGTCACGTGAATGATCATACACCCATCAGGTGACTGATCATGCACTGATCACGTGGCTATCATGCACTGATCACGTGACTGATCATGCACTGATCACGTCTATATCATGCACTGATCACATGACTGCCCATGCACTGATCACGTGGATGATCATACACTAATCATGTGACAGATCATGCACTGATCACGTGGCTGATCATGCACTGATACCGTGACTGAGCATGGACTGATCACATGACTATCATGTAGTGATCACGTGACTTAATGGCGCTGATCATGTGACTGATCATGCGCTGATCATGTTTGCTATCATACACTGATCATGTGCCTCTGGAGGCAATAAACAAAGAGCTGAGTAGGCACGAATCAAACAGTCAGCAGGCAATAATCATGGAACTCAGGTGTGAGGAATCATGCTGCTCAGCTGGCAATAATCAAGCAGCTGAGCAGGCAGGAATTACGCAGCACAGCTGATAATTGTCAAGCAGATGACAGGCAGGAATCGTGCAGCTCAGCTGGCAATTGTCAAGCAGATGAGCAGACAGTAATCACGCAGCTCAGCAGGCCCAGATCACGTGACTGAGCATGCACTGTTCACGTGGCTGATCATACACTGATCACGTGACTGATCATGCACTGATCACGTGGCTATCATGCACTGATCACGTGGCTGATCATACACTGTTCACGTGTCTGACCATGCACTGATCACGTGGCTGATCATACACTGCTCACGTAACTGATCATGCACTGATCACGTGGCTGATCATGCACTGATCACGTGGCTATCATGCACTGATCACGTGGCTGATCATACACTGATCACGTGACTGATCATGCACTGATCACTGGCTATCATGCACTCATTAACTGGCTATCATGCACTGATCACGTGGCTGATCATACACTGATCACGTGACTGATCATGCACTGATCACGTCTATATCATGCACTGATCACATGACTGATCATGCACTGATCACGTGGATGATCATACACTGATCATGTGACTGATCATGCACTGATCACGTGGCTATCATGCACTGATCACGTGGCTGATCATGCACTGATCACGTAGCTACCATGTACTGATCACGTGACTGATCATGCACTGATCACGTAATTGATCATGCACTGATCACGTGACTGATCATGCACTGATCACGTGACTGATCATGCACTGATCACGTGACTGATCATGCACTGATCACGTGGCTATCATGCACTGATCACGTGGCTGATCATGCACTGATCACGTAGCTACCATACTGATCACGTGACTGATCATGCACTGATCACGTAATTGATCATGCACTGATCACGTGGCTGATCATGCACTGATCACGTGGCTGATCATGCACTGATCACGTGACTGATCATGCACTGATCACGTGACTGATCATGCACTGATCACGTGGCTGATCATGCACTGATCACTGGCTGATCATGCACTGATCACGTGACTGATCATGCACTGATCACATAGCTATCATGCACTGATCACGTGACTGATCATGCACTGATCACGTGGCTATCATGCACTACTCACGTGGCTGATCATGCAATGATCATGTAGCTACCATGTACTGGTCACGTGACTGATCATACACCATCAGTGACTGATCATGCACTGATCACGTGGCTGATCATGCACTGATCACCTGCCTGATCATGCACTGATCACGTGACAAATCATGCACTGATCACATAGCTATCATGAACTGATCACGTGGCTGATCATGCACTGATCACGTGGCTGATCATGCACTGATACCGTGACTGAGCATGGACTGATCACATGACTATCATGTAGTGATCACGTGACTTAATGGCGCTGATCATGTGACTGATCATGCACTGATCATGTTTGCTATCATACACTGATCATGTGCCTCTGGAGGCAATAAACAAAGAGCTGAGTAGGCACGAATCAAACAGTCAGCAGGCAATAATCATGGAACTCAGCTGTGAGGAATCATGCTGCTCAGCTGGCAATAATCAAGCAGCTGAGCAGGCAGGAATTACGCAGCACAGCTGGCAATTGTCAAGCAGATGACAGGCAGGAATCGTGCAGCTCAGCTGGCAATTGTCAAGCAGATGAGCAGACAGTAATCACGCAGCTCAGCAGGCCCTGATCACGTGACTGAGCATGCACTGTTCACGTGGCTGATCATACACTGATCACGTGATGATCATGCACTGATCACTTGGATATCATGCACTGATCACGTGGCTGATCATACACTGTTCACGTGTCTGACCATGCACTGATCACGTGGCTGATCATACACTGCTCACGTAACTGATCATGCACTGATCACGTGGCTATCATGCACTGATCACGTGGCTGAACATGCACTGTTCACGTGGCTGATCACACACTGTCACGTGACATATCATGCACTGATCACGTGGCACTCATGCACTGATCACGTGGCTGATCATACACTGCTCACGTAACTGATCATGCACACATCACGTGGCTATCATGCACTGCTCACGTGGCTCGTCATGGAATGATCACATAGCTACCATATACTGGTCACGTGACTGATCATGCACAGATCACGAATGATCATGCACTGTTCACGTGACTGATCATGCACTGATCACGTGACTGATCATGCACTGATCACGTGGCTATCATGCACTGCTCACGTGGCTGATCATGCAACGATCACGTAGCAACCATGTACTGGTCACGTGACTGATCATGCACTGATCACGTAATTGATCATGCACTGATCACGTGGCTCATCATGCACTGATCACGTGGCTGATCACACATGATCACGTGACTGATCATGCACTGATCACGTGGCTCATGCACTGATCACGTGGCTATCATGCACTGATCACGTGGATATCATGCACTGATCACGTGGCTGATCACACACGTATCACATGACTGATCATGCACTGATCACGTGGCTATCATGCACTGATCACGTGGCTATCATGCACTGATCACGTGGCTGATCATGCAATGATCACGTAGCTATCATGTACTGATCACGTGACTGATCATGCACTGATCACGTAATTGATCATGCACTGATCACGTGACTGATCATGCACTGATCACGTGACTGATCATGCACTGATCACGTGACTGATCATGCACTGATCACGTGGCTATCATGCACTGATCACGTGGCTGATCATGCACTGATCACGTAGCTACCATGCACTGATCACGTGACTGATCATGCACTGATCACGTAATTGATCATGCACTGATCACGTGGCTGATCATGCACTGATCACGTGGCTGATCATGCACTGATCACGTGACTGATCATGCACTGATCACGTGACTGATCATGCACTGATCACGTGGCTATCATGCACTGATCACGTGGCTGATCATGCACTGATCACGTGCCTGATCATGCATTACATGACTGATCATGCACTGATCACGTGACTGATCATGCACTGATCACGTGGCTATCATGCACTATCACGTGGCTGATCATGCAATGATCATGTAGCTACCATGTACTGGTCACGTGACTGATCATGCACTGATCACGTGACTGATCATGCACTGATCACGTGGCTATCATGCACTGATCACGTGGCTGATCATGCACTGATCACGTGCCTGATCATGCACTGATCACGTGACTGATCATGCACTGATCACGTGGCTATCATGCACTGATCACGTGGCTGATCATGCACTGATCACGTGGCTGATCATGCACTGATCACGTGACTGATCATGCACTGATCACGTGACTGATCATGCACTGATCACGTGGCTATCATGCACTACTCACGTGGCTGATCATGCAATGATCATGTAGCTACCATGTACAGGTCACGTGAATGATCATACACCCATCAGGTGACTGATCATGCACTGATCACGTGGCTATCATGCACTGATCACGTGACTGATCATGCACTGATCACGTCTATATCATGCACTGATCACATGACTGCCCATGCACTGATCACGTGGATGATCATACACTGATCATGTGACAGATCATGCACTGATCACGTGGCTGATCATGCACTGATACCGTGACTGAGCATGGACTGATCACATGACTATCATGTAGTGATCACGTGACTTAATGGCGCTGATCATGTGACTGATCATGCGCTGATCATGTTTGCTATCATACACTGATCATGTGCCTCTGGAGGCAATAAACAAAGAGCTGAGTAGGCACGAATCAAACAGTCAGCAGGCAATAATCATGGAACTCAGCTGTGAGGAATCATGCTGCTCAGCTGGCAATAATCAAGCAGCTGAGCAGGCAGGAATTACGCAGCACAGCTGGCAATTGTCAAGCAGATGACAGGCAGGAATCGTGCAGCTCAGCTGGCAATTGTCAAGCAGATGAGCAGACAGTAATCACGCAGCTCAGCAGGCCCAGATCACGTGACTGAGCATGCACTGTTCACGTGGCTGATCATACACTGATCACGTGACTGATCATGCACTGATCACGTGGCTATCATGCACTGATCACGTGGCTGATCATACACTGTTCACGTGTCTGACCATGCACTGATCACGTGGCTGATCATGCACTGATCACGTGGCTGATCATGCACTGATCACGTGGCTGATCATGCACTGATCACGTGACTGATCATGCACTGATCACTGGCTATCATGCACTGATTCACTGGCTATCATGCACTGATCACGTGGCTGATCATGCACTGATCACGTGACTGATCATGCACTGATCACGTCTATATCATGCACTGATCACGTGACTGATCATGCACTGATCACGTGGATGATCATGCACTGATCATGTGACTGATCATGCACTGATCACGTGGCTATCATGCACTGATCACGTGGCTGATCATGCACTGATCACGTAGCTATCATGTACTGATCACGTGACTGATCATGCACTGATCACGTAACTGATCATGCACTGATCACGTGACTGATCATGCACTGATCACGTGACTGATCATGCACTGATCACGTGACTGATCATGCACTGATCACGTGGCTATCATGCACTGATCACGTGGCTGATCATGCACTGATCACGTAGCTACCATGCACTGATCACGTGACTGATCATGCACTGATCACGTGATTGATCATGCACTGATCACGTGGCTGATCATGCACTGATCACGTGGCTGATCATGCACTGATCACGTGACTGATCATGCACTGATCACGTGACTGATCATGCACTGATCACGTGACTGATCATGCACTGATCACGTGGCTGATCATGCACTGATCACGTGACTGATCATGCACTGATCACATGACTGATCATGCACTGATCACGTGGCTGATCATGCACTGATCACGTGGCTATCATGCACTACTCACGTGGCTGATCATGCAATGATCATGTAGCTACCATGTACTGGTCACGTGACTGATCATACACCCATCAGGTGACTGATCATGCACTGATCACGTGGCTGATCATGCACTGATCACCTGCCTGATCATGCACTGATCACGTGACAAATCATGCACTGATCACATGGCTATCATGAACTGATCACCTGGCTGATCATGCACTGATCACGTGGCTGATCATGCACTGATACCGTGACTGAGCATGGACTGATCACATGACTATCATGTAGTGATCACGTGACTTAATGGCGCTGATCATGTGACTGATCATGCACTGATCATGTTTGCTATCATACACTGATCATGTGCCTCTGGAGGCAATAAACAAAGAGCTGAGTAGGCACGAATCATACAGTCAGCAGGCAATAATCATGGAACTCAGCTGTGAGGAATCATGCTGCTCAGCTGGCAATAATCAAGCAGCTGAGCAGGCAGGAATTACGCAGCACAGCTGGCAATTGTCAAGCAGATGACAGGCAGGAATCGTGCAGCTCAGCTGGCAATTGTCAAGCAGATGAGCAGACAGTAATCACGCAGCTCAGCAGGCCCTGATCACGTGACTGAGCATGCACTGTTCACGTGGCTGATCATACACTGATCACGTGATGATCATGCACTGATCACTTGGATATCATGCACTGATCACGTGGCTGATCATACACTGTTCACGTGTCTGACCATGCACTGATCACGTGGCTGATCATACACTGCTCACGTAACTGATCATGCACTGATCACGTGGCTATCATGCACTGATCACGTGGCTGAACATGCACTGTTCACGTGGCTGATCACACACCTGTCACGTGACATATCATGCACTGATCACGTGGCACTCATGCACTGATCACGTGGCTGATCATACTCTGCTCACGTAACTCATCATGCACACATCACGTGGCTATCATGCACTGCTCACGTGGCTCGTCATGGAATGATCACATAGCTACCATATACTGGTCACGTGACTGATCATGCACAGATCACGTAAATGATCATGCACTGTTCACGTGACTGATCATGTACTGATCACGTGACTGATCATGCACTGATCACGTGGCTATCATGCACTGCTCACGTGGCTGATCATGCAACGATCACGTAGCAACCATGTACTGGTCACGTGACTGATCATGCACTGATCACGTAATTGATCATGCACTGATCACGTGGCTCATCATGCACTGATTACGTGGCTGATCACACATGTATCACGTGACTGATCATGCACTGATCACGTGGCTATCATGCACTGATCACGTGGCTATCATGCACTGATCACGTGGCTATCATGCACTGATCACGTGGATATCATGCCCTGATCACGTGGCTGATCACACACGATCACATGACTGATCATGCACTGATCACGTGGCTATCATGCACTGATCACGTGGCTATCATGCACTGATCACGTGGCTGATCATGCAATGATCACGTAGCTATCATGCACTGGTCACGTGACTGATCATGCACTGATCACGTGGCTGATCATGCACTGATCACGTGACTGATCATGCACTGATCACGTGAGTGATCATGCACTGATCACGTGACTGATCATGCACTGATCACGTGGCTATCATGCACTGATCACGTGGCTGATCATGCACTGATCACGTAGCTATCATATACTGATCACGTGACTGATCATGCACTGATCACGTAATTGATCATGCACTGATCACGTGGCTGATCATGCACTGATCACGTGGCTGATCATGCACTGATCACGTGACTGATCATGCACTGATCACGTGACTGATCATGCACTGATCACGTGGCTATCATGCACTGATCACGTGGCTGATCATGCACTGATCACGTGCCTGATCATGCACTGATCACATGACTGATCATGCACTGATCACGTGACTGATCATGCACTGATCACGTGGCTATCATGCACTGATCACGTGGCTGATCATGCAATGATCATGTAGCTACCATGTACTGGTCAGTGACTGATCATACACTGATCACGTGACTGATCATGCACTGATCACGTGGCTATCATGCACTGATCACGTGGCTGATCATGCACTGATCACGTGCCTGATCATGCACTGATCACGTGACTGATCATGCACTGATCACGTGGCTATCATGCACTGATCACGTGGCTGATCATGCACTGATCACGTGGCTGATCATGCACTGATACGTGACTGATCATGCACTGATCACGTGACTGATCATGCACTGATCACGTGGCTATCATGCACTACTCACGTGGCTGATCATGCAATGATCATGTAGCTACCATGTACAGGTCACGTGAATGATCATACACCCATCAGGTGACTGATCATGCACTGATCACGTGGCTATCATGCACTGATCACGTGACTGATCATGCACTGATCACGTCTATATCATGCACTGATCACATGACTGCCCATGCACTGATCACGTGGATGATCATACACTAATCATGTGACAGATCATGCACTGATCACGTGGCTGATCATGCACTGATACCGTGACTGAGCATGGACTGATCACATGACTATCATGTAGTGATCACGTGACTTAATGGCGCTGATCATGTGACTGATCATGCACTGATCATGTTTGCTATCATACACTGATCATGTGCCTCTGGAGGCAATAAACAAAGAGCTGAGTAGGCACGAATCAAACAGTCAGCAGGCAATAATCATGGAACTCAGCTGTGAGGAATCATGCTGCTCAGCTGGCAATAATCAAGCAGCTGAGCAGGCAGGAATTACGCAGCACAGCTGGCAATTGTCAAGCAGATGACAGGCAGGAATCGTGCAGCTCAGCTGGCAATTGTCAAGCAGATGAGCAGACAGTAATCACGCAGCTCAGCAGGCCCAGATCACGTGACTGAGCATGCACTGTTCACGTGGCTGATCATACACTGATCACGTGACTGATCATGCACTGATCACGTGGCTATCATGCACTGATCACGTGGCTGATCATACACTGTTCACGTGTCTGACCATGCACTGATCACGTGGCTGATCATACACTGCTCACGTAACTGATCATGCACTGATCACGTGGCTGATCATGCACTGATCAGTGGCTATCATGCACTGATCACGTGGCTGATCATACACTGATCACGTGACTGATCATGCACTGATCACTGGCTATCATGCACTCATTAACTGGCTATCATGCACTGATCACGTGGCTGATCATACACTGATCACGTGACTGATCATGCACTGATCACGTCTATATCATGCACTGATCACATGACTGATCATGCACTGATCACCCGGATGATCATACACTGATCATGTGACTGATCATGCACTGATCACGTGGCTATCATGCACTGATCACGTGGCTGATCATGCACTGATCACGTAGCTACCATGTACTGGTCACGTGACTGATCATGCACTGATCACGTAATTGATCATGCACTGATCACGTGACTTATCATGCACTGATCACGTGACTGATCATGCACTGATCACGTGACTGATCATGCACTGATCACGTGGCTATCATGCACTGATCACGTGGCTGATCATGCAATGATCACGTAGCTACCATGTACTGGTCACGTGACTGATCATGCACTGATCACGACTGATCATGCACTGATCACGTGGCTGATCATGCACTGATCACGTGGCTGATCATGCACTGATCACGTGACTGATCATGCACTGATCACGTGACTGATCATGCACTGATCACGTGACTGATCATGCACTGATCACGTGGCTGATCATGCACTGATCACGTGACTGATCATGCACTGATCACATGAGCTGATCATGCACTGATCACGTGACTGATCATGCACTGATCACGTGGCTATCATGCACTACTCACGTGGCTGATCATGCAATGATCATGTAGCTACCATGTACTGGTCACGTGACTGATCATACACCCATCAGGTGACTGATCATGCACTGATCACGTGGCTGATCATGCACTGATCACCTGCCTGATCATGCACTGATCACGTGACAAATCATGCACTGATCACATAGCTATCATGAACTGATCACCTGGCTGATCATGCACTGATCACGTGGCTGATCATGCACTGATACCGTGACTGAGCATGGACTGATCACATGACTATCATGTAGTGATCACGTGACTTAATGGCGCTGATCATGTGACTGATCATGCACTGATCATGTTTGCTATCATACACTGATCATGTGCCTCTGGAGGCAATAAACAAAGAGCTGAGTAGGCACGAATCAAACAGTCAGCAGGCAATAATCATGGAACTCAGCTGTGAGGAATCATGCTGCTCAGCTGGCAATAATCAAGCAGCTGAGCAGGCAGGAATTACGCAGCACAGCTGGCAATTGTCAAGCAGATGACAGGCAGGAATCGTGCAGCTCAGCTGGCAATTGTCAAGCAGATGAGCAGACAGTAATCACGCAGCTCAGCAGGCCCTGATCACGTGACTGAGCATGCACTGTTCACGTGGCTGATCATACACTGATCACGTGATGATCATGCACTGATCACTTGGATATCATGCACTGATCACGTGGCTGATCATACACTGTTCACGTGTCTGACCATGCACTGATCACGTGGCTGATCATACACTGCTCACGTAACTGATCATGCACTGATCACGTGGCTATCATGCACTGATCACGTGGCTGAACATGCACTGTTCACGTGGCTGATCACACACCTGTCACGTGACATATCATGCACTGATCACGTGGCACTCATGCACTGATCACGTGGCTGATCATACTCTGCTCACGTAACTCATCATGCACACATCACGTGGCTATCATGCACTGCTCACGTGGCTCGTCATGGAATGATCACGTAGCTACCATATACTGGTCACGTGACTGATCATGCACAGATCACGTAAATGATCATGCACTGTTCACGTGACTGATCATGTACTGATCACGTGACTGATCATGCACTGATCACGTGGCTATCATGCACTGCTCACGTGGCTGATCATGCAACGATCACGTAGCAACCATGTACTGGTCACGTGACTGATCATGCACTGATCACGTAATTGATCATGCACTGATCACGTGGCTCATCATGCACTGATCACGTGGCTGATCACACATGTATCACGTGACTGATCATGCACTGATCACGTGGCTATCATGCACTGATCACGTGGCTATCATGCACTGATCACGTGGCTATCATGCACTGATCACGTGGATAACATGCACTGATCACGTGGCTGATCACACACGATCACATGACTGATCATGCACTGATCACGTGGCTATCATGCACTGATCACGTGGCTATCATGCACTGATCACGTGGCTGATCATGCAATGATCACGTAGCTATCATGTACTGATCACGTGACTGATCATGCACTGATCACGTGGCTGATCATGCACTGATCACGTGACTGATCATGCACTGATCACGTGACTGATCATGCACTGATCACGTGACTGATCATGCACTGATCACGTGGCTATCATGCACTGATCACGTGGCTGATCATGCACTGATCACGTAGCTACCATGCACTGATCACGTGACTGATCATGCACTGATCACGTAATTGATCATGCACTGATCACGTGGCTGATCATGCACTGATCACGTGGCTGATCATGCACTGATCACGTGACTGATCATGCACTGATCACGTGACTGATCATGCACTGATCACGTGGCTATCATGCACTGATCACGTGGCTGATCATGCACTGATCACGTGCCTGATCATGCACTGATCACATGACTGATCATGCACTGATCACGTGACTGATCATGCACTGATCACGTGGCTATCATGCACTATCACGTGGCTGATCATGCAATGATCATGTAGCTACCATGTACTGGTCAGTGACTGATCATACACTGATCACGTGACTGATCATGCACTGATCACGTGGCTATCATGCACTGATCACGTGGCTGATCATGCACTGATCACGTGCCTGATCATGCACTGATCACGTGACTGATCATGCACTGATCACGTGGCTATCATGCACTGATCACGTGGCTGATCATGCACTGATCACGTGGATGATCATGCACTGATACGTGACTGATCATGCACTGATCACGTGACTGATCATGCACTGATCACGTGGCTATCATGCACTACTCACGTGGCTGATCATGCAATGATCATGTAGCTACCATGTACAGGTCACGTGACTGATCATACACCCATCAGGTGACTGATCATGCACTGATCACGTGGCTATCATGCACTGATCACGTGACTGATCATGCACTGATCACGCCTATATCATGCACTGATCACATGACTGCCCATGCACTGATCACGTGGATGATCATACACTGATCATGTGACTGATCATGCACTGATCACGTGGCTGATCATGCACTGATACCGTGACTGAGCATGGACTGATCACATGACTATCATGTAGTGATCACGTGACTTAATGGCGCTGATCATGTGACTGATCATGCGCTGATCATGTTTGCTATCATACACTGATCATGTGCCTCTGGAGGCAATAAACAAAGAGCTGAGTAGGCACGAATCAAACAGTCAGCAGGCAATAATCATGGAACTCAGGTGTGAGGAATCATGCTGCTCAGCTGGCAATAATCAAGCAGCTGAGCAGGCAGGAATTACGCAGCACAGCTGATAATTGTCAAGCAGATGACAGGCAGGAATCGTGCAGCTCAGCTGGCAATTGTCAAGCAGATGAGCAGACAGTAATCACGCAGCTCAGCAGGCCCAGATCACGTGACTGAGCATGCACTGTTCACGTGGCTGATCATACACTGATCACGTGACTGATCATGCACTGATCACGTGGCTATCATGCACTGATCACGTGGCTGATCATACACTGTTCACGTGTCTGACCATGCACTGATCACGTGGCTGATCATACACTGCTCACGTAACTGATCATGCACTGATCACGTGGCTGATCATGCACTGATCACGTGGCTATCATGCACTGATCACGTGGCTGATCATACACTGATCACGTGACTGATCATGCACTGATCACTGGCTATCATGCACTGATTAACTGGCTATCATGCACTGATCACGTGGCTGATCATGCACTGATCACGTGACTGATCATGCACTGATCACGTCTATATCATGCACTGATCACATGACTGATCATGCACTGATCACCCGGATGATCATGCACTGATCATGTGACTGATCATGCACTGATCACGTGGCTATCATGCACTGCTCACGTGGCTGATCATGCAATGATCACGTAGCTACCATGTACTGGTCACGTGACTGATCATGCACTGATCACGTAATTGATCATGCACTGATCACGTGACTGATCATGCACTGATCACGTGACTGATCATGCACTGATCACGTGACTGATCATGCACTGATCACGTGGCTATCATGCACTGATCACGTGGCTGATCATGCAATGATCACGTAGCTACCATGCACTGATCACGTGACTGATCATGCACTGATCACGTGACTGATCATGCACTGATCACGTGGCTGATCATGCACTGATCACGTGGCTGATCATGCACTGATCACGTGACTGATCATGCACTGATCACGTGACTGATCATGCACTGATCACGTGACTGATCATGCACTGATCACGTGACTGATCATGCACTGATCACGTGGCTATCATGCACTGATCACGTGGCTGATCATGCACTGATCACGTAGCTATCATGCACTGATCACGTGACTGATCATGCACTGATCACGTGACTGATCATGCACTGATCACGTGGCTGATCATGCACTGATCACGTGGCTGATCATGCACTGATCACGTGACTGATCATGCACTGATCACGTGACTGATCATGCACTGATCACGTGGCTATCATGCACTGATCACGTGGCTGATCATGCACTGATCACGTGGCTGATCATGCACTGATCACGTGACTGATCATGCACTGATCACGTGACTGATCATGCACTGATCACGTGGCTATCATGCACTGATCACGTGGCTGATCATGCACTGATCACGTGACTGATCATGCACTGATCACGTGGCTATCATGCACTGATCACGTGGCTGATCATGCACTGATCACGTGGCTGATCATGCACTGATCACGTGGCTGATCATGCACTGATCACGTGACTGATCATGCACTGATCACGTGGCTGATCATGCACTGATCACGTGGCTATCATGCACTGATCACTGGCTGATCATGCACTGATCACGTGACTGATCATGCACTGATCACTGGCTATCATGCACTGATCACTGGCTATCATGCACTGATCACGTGGCTGATCATGCACTGATCACGTGACTGATCATGCACTGATCACGTCTGATCATGCACTGATCACGTGACTGATCATGCACTGATCACGTGGATGATCATGCACTGATCACGTGACTGATCATGCACTGATCACGTGGCTGATCATGCACTGATCACGTGACTGATCATGCACTGATCACGTGACTGATCATGCACTGATCACGTGACTGATCATGCACTGATCACGTGGCTATCATGCACTGATCACGTGGCTGATCATGCACTGATCACGTGGCTGATCATGCACTGATCACGTGGCTGATCATGCACTGATCACGTGACTGATCATGCACTGATCACGTGGCTATCATGCACTGATCACGTGGCTGATCATGCACTGATCACGTGACTGATCATGCACTGATCACGTGGCTGATCATGCACTGATCACGTGACTGATCATGCACTGATCACGTGGCTGATCATGCACTGATCACGTGGCTATCATGCACTGATCACGTGGCTGATCATGCACTGATCACGTGACTGATCATGCACTGATCACTGGCTATCATGCACTCATCACTGGCTATCATGCACTGATCACGTGGCTGATCATGCACTGATCACGTGACTGATCATGCACTGATCACGTCTATATCATGCACTGATCACGTGACTGATCATGCACTGATCACGTGGATGATCATACACTGATCACGTGACTGATCATGCACTGATCACGTGGCTATCATGCACTGATCACGTGGCTGATCATGCACTGATCACGTAGCTATCATGCACTGATCACGTGAGTGATCATGCACTGATCACGTGGCTGATCATGCACTGATCACGTGACTATCATGCACTGTTCACGTGACTGATCATGCACTGATCACGTGACTGATCATGCACTGATCACGTGGCTATCATGCACTACTCACGTGGCTGATCATGCAATGATCATGTAGCTACCATGTACTGGTCACGTGACTGATCATACACCCATCAGGTGACTGATCATGCACTGATCACGTGGCTATCATGCACTGATCACGTGGCTGATCATGCACTGATCACCTGCCTGATCATGCACTGATCACGTGACAAATCATGCACTGATCACGTGGCTATCATGAACTGATCACCTGGCTGATCATGCACTGATCACGTGGCTGATCATGCACTGATACCGTGACTGAGCATGGACTGATCACATGACTATCATGTAGTGATCACGTGACTTAATGGCGCTGATCATGTGACTGATCATGCGCTGATCATGTTTGCTATCATACACTGATCATGTGCCTCTGGAGGCAATAAACAAAGAGCTGAGTAGGCACGAATCAAACAGTCAGCAGGCAATAATCATGGAACTCAGGTGTGAGGAATCATGCTGCTCAGCTGGCAATAATCAAGCAGCTGAGCAGGCAGGAATTACGCAGCACAGCTGGCAATTGTCAAGCAGATGACAGGCAGGAATCGTGCAGCTCAGCTGGCAATTGTCAAGCAGATGAGCAGACAGTAATCACGCAGCTCAGCAGGCCCTGATCACGTGACTGAGCATGCACTGTTCACGTGGCTGATCATACACTGATCACGTGATGATCATGCACTGATCACTTGGATATCATGCACTGATCACGTGGCTGATCATACACTGTTCACGTGTCTGACCATGCACTGATCACGTGGCTGATCATACACTGCTCACGTAACTGATCATGCACTGATCACGTGGCTATCATGCACTGATCACGTGGCTGAACATGCACTGTTCACGTGGCTGATCACACACCTGTCACGTGACATATCATGCACTGATCACGTGGCACTCATGCACTGATCACGTGGCTGATCATACTCTGCTCACGTAACTCATCATGCACACATCACGTGGCTATCATGCACTGCTCACGTGGCTCGTCATGGAATGATCACGTAGCTACCATATACTGGTCACGTGACTGATCATGCACAGATCACGTAAATGATCATGCACTGTTCACGTGACTGATCATGTACTGATCACGTGACTGATCATGCACTGATCACGTGGCTATCATGCTCTGCTCACGTGGCTGATCATGCAACGATCACGTAGCAACCATGTACTGGTCACGTGACTGATCATGCACTGATCACGTAATTGATCCTGCACTGATCACGTGGCTCATCATGCACTGATCACGTGGCTGATCACACATGTATCACGTGACTGATCATGCACTGATCACGTGGCTATCATGCACTGATCACGTGGCTATCATGCACTGATCACGTGGCTATCATGCACTGATCACGTGGATATCATGCCCTGATCACGTGGCTGATCACACACGTATCACATGACTGATCATGCACTGATCACGTGGCTATCATGCACTGATCACGTGGCTATCATGCACTGATCACGTGGCTGATCATGCAATGATCACGTAGCTATCATGTACTGATCACGTGACTGATCATGCACTGATCACGTGGCTGATCATGCACTGATCACGTGACTGATCATGCACTGATCACGTGACTGATCATGCACTGATCACGTGACTGATCATGCACTGATCACGTGGCTATCATGCACTGATCACGTGGCTGATCATGCACTGATCACGTAGCTATCATGCACTGATCACGTGACTGATCATGCACTGATCACGTAATTGATCATGCACTGATCACGTGGCTGATCATGCACTGATCACGTGGCTGATCATGCACTGATCACGTGACTGATCATGCACTGATCACGTGACTGATCATGCACTGATCACGTGGCTATCATGCACTGATCACGTGGCTGATCATGCACTGATCACGTGCCTGATCATGCACTGATCACATGACTGATCATGCACTGATCACGTGACTGATCATGCACTGATCACGTGGCTATCATGCACTATCACGTGGCTGATCATGCACTGATCATGTAGCTACCATGTACTGGTCAGTGACTGATCATACACTGATCACGTGACTGATCATGCACTGATCACGTGGCTATCATGCACTGATCACGTGGCTGATCATGCACTGATCACGTGCTGATCATGCACTGATCACGTGACTGATCATGCACTGATCACGTGGCTATCATGCACTGATCACGTGGCTGATCATGCACTGATCACGTGGCTGATCATGCACTGATACGTGACTGATCATGCACTGATCACGTGACTGATCATGCACTGATCACGTGGCTATCATGCACTACTCACGTGGCTGATCATGCAATGATCATGTAGCTACCATGTACAGGTCACGTGAATGATCATACACCCATCAGGTGACTGATCATGCACTGATCACGTGGCTATCATGCACTGATCACGTGACTGATCATGCACTGATCACGTCTATATCATGCACTGATCACATGACTGCCCATGCACTGATCACGTGGATGATCATACACTGATCATGTGACTGATCATGCACTGATCACGTGGCTGATCATGCACTGATACCGTGACTGAGCATGGACTGATCACATGACTATCATGTAGTGATCACGTGACTTAATGGCGCTGATCATGTGACTGATCATGCGCTGATCATGTTTGCTATCATACACTGATCATGTGCCTCTGGAGGCAATAAACAAAGAGCTGAGTAGGCACGAATCAAACAGTCAGCAGGCAATAATCATGGAACTCAGGTGTGAGGAATCATGCTGCTCAGCTGGCAATAATCAAGCAGCTGAGCAGGCAGGAATTACGCAGCACAGCTGATAATTGTCAAGCAGATGACAGGCAGGAATCGTGCAGCTCAGCTGGCAATTGTCAAGCAGATGAGCAGACAGTAATCACGCAGCTCAGCAGGCCCAGATCACGTGACTGAGCATGCACTGTTCACGTGGCTGATCATACACTGATCACGTGACTGATCATGCACTGATCACGTGGCTATCATGCACTGATCACGTGGCTGATCATACACTGATCACGTAACTGATCATGCACTGATCACGTGGCTATCATGCACTGATCACGTGGCTGATCATGCACTGATCACGTGGCTGATCATGCACTGATCACGTGGCTGATCATGCACTGATCACGTGACTGATCATGCACTGATCACGTGGCTGATCATGCACTGATCAGTGGCTATCATGCACTGATCACGTGGCTGATCATGCACTGATCACGTGACTGATCATGCACTGATCATCTGGCTATCATGCACTCATTCACTGGCTATCATGCACTGATCACGTGGCTGATCATGCACTGATCACGTGACTGATCATGCACTGATCACGTCTATATCATGCACTGATCACATGACTGATCATGCACTGATCACGTGGATGATCATACACTGATCATGTGACTGATCATGCACTGATCACGTGGCTATCATGCACTGATCACGTGGCTGATCATGCACTGATCACGTAGCTACCATGTACTGGTCACGTGAGTGATCATGCACTGATCACGTAATTGATCATGCACTGATCACGTGACTTATCATGCACTGTTCACGTGACTGATCATGCACTGATCACGTGACTGATCATGCACTGATCACGTGGCTATCATGCACTACTCACGTGGCTGATCATGCAATGATCATGTAGCTACCATGTACTGGTCACGTGACTGATCATACACCCATCAGGTGACTGATCATGCACTGATCACGTGGCTATCATGCACTGATCACGTGGCTGATCATGCACTGATCACCTGCCTGATCATGCACTGATCACGTGACTGATCATGCACTGATCACGTGGCTATCATGAACTGATCACGTGGCTGATCATGCACTGATCACGTGGCTGATCATGCACTGATACCGTGACTGAGCATGGACTGATCACATGACTATCATGTAGTGATCACGTGACTTAATGGCGCTGATCATGTGACTGATCATGCGCTGATCATGTTTGCTATCATACACTGATCATGTGCCTCTGGAGGCAATAAACAAAGAGCTGAGTAGGCACGAATCAAACAGTCAGCAGGCAATAATCATGGAACTCAGGTGTGAGGAATCATGCTGCTCAGCTGGCAATAATCAAGCAGCTGAGCAGGCAGGAATTACGCAGCACAGCTGATAATTGTCAAGCAGATGACAGGCAGGAATCGTGCAGCTCAGCTGGCAATTGTCAAGCAGATGAGCAGACAGTAATCACGCAGCTCAGCAGGCCCTGATCACGTGACTGAGCATGCACTGTTCACGTGGCTGATCATACACTGATCACGTGACTGATCATGCACTGATCACGTGGCTATCATGCACTGATCACGTGGCTGATCATACACTGATCACGTGTCTGATCATGCACTGATCACGTGGCTGATCATACACTGATCACGTGACTGATCATGCACTGATCACGTGGCTGATCATGCACTGATCACGTGACTGATCATGCACTGATCACGTGGCTGATCATGCACTGATCACGTGGCTATCATGCACTGATCACGTGGCTGATCATGCACTGATCACGTGACTGATCATGCACTGATCACTGGCTATCATGCACTCATTCACTGGCTATCATGCACTGATCACGTGGCTGATCATGCACTGATCACGTGACTGATCATGCACTGATCACGTGGCTGATCATGCACTGATCACGTGGCTGATCATGCACTGATCACGTGGCTGATCATGCACTGATCACGTGACTGATCATGCACTGATCACGTGACTGATCATGCACTGATCACGTGGCTGATCATGCACTGATCACGTGACTGATCATGCACTGATCACGTGGCTATCATGCACTGATCACGTGGCTGATCATGCACTGATCACGTGGCTATCATGCACTGATCACGTGACTGATCATGCACTGATCACGTGGCTGATCATGCACTGATACCGTGACTGAGCATGGACTGATCACATGACTATCATGTAGTGATCACGTGACTTAATGGCGCTGATCATGTGACTGATCATGCACTGATCATGTTTGCTATCATACACTGATCATGTGCCTCTGGAGGCAATAAACAAAGAGCTGAGTAGGCACGAATCAAACAGTCAGCAGGCAATAATCATGGAACTCAGCTGTGAGGAATCATGCTGCTCAGCTGGCAATAATCAAGCAGCTGAGCAGGCAGGAATTACGCAGCACAGCTGCAATTGTCAAGCAGATGACAGGCAGGAATCGTGCAGCTCAGCTGGCAATTGTCAAGCAGATGAGCAGACAGTAATCACGCAGCTCAGCAGGCCCTGATCACGTGACTGAGCATGCACTGTTCACGTGGCTGATCATACACTGATCACGTGATGATCATGCACTGATCACTTGGATATCATGCACTGATCACGTGGCTGATCATACACTGTTCACGTGTCTGACCATGCACTGATCACGTGGCTGATCATACACTGCTCACGTAACTGATCATGCACTGATCACGTGGCTATCATGCACTGATCACGTGGCTGAACATGCACTGTTCACGTGGCTGATCACACACCTGTCACGTGACATATCATGCACTGATCACGTGGCACTCATGCACTGATCACGTGGCTGATCATACTCTGCTCACGTAACTCATCATGCACACATCACGTGGCTATCATGCACTGCTCACGTGGCTCGTCATGGAATGATCACATAGCTACCATATACTGGTCACGTGACTGATCATGCACAGATCACGTAAATGATCATGCACTGTTCACGTGACTGATCATGTACTGATCACGTGACTGATCATGCACTGATCACGTGGCTATCATGCACTGCTCACGTGGCTGATCATGCAACGATCACGTAGCAACCATGTACTGGTCACGTGACTGATCATGCACTGATCACGTAATTGATCATGCACTGATCACGTGGCTCATCATGCACTGATCACGTGGCTGATCACACATGTATCACGTGACTGATCATGCACTGATCACGTGGCTATCATGCACTGATCACGTGGCTATCATGCACTGATCACGTGGCTATCATGCACTGATCACGTGGATATCATGCACTGATCACGTGGCTGATCATGCACTGATCACGTGACTGATCATGCACTGATCACGTGGCTATCATGCACTGATCACGTGGCTATCATGCACTGATCACGTGGCTGATCATGCACTGATCACGTAGCTATCATGCACTGATCACGTGACTGATCATGCACTGATCACGTGGCTGATCATGCACTGATCACGTGACTGATCATGCACTGATCACGTGAGTGATCATGCACTGATCACGTGACTGATCATGCACTGATCACGTGGCTATCATGCACTGATCACGTGGCTGATCATGCACTGATCACGTAGCTACCATGCACTGATCACGTGACTGATCATGCACTGATCACGTAATTGATCATGCACTGATCACGTGGCTGATCATGCACTGATCACGTGGCTGATCATGCACTGATCACGTGACTGATCATGCACTGATCACGTGACTGATCATGCACTGATCACGTGGCTATCATGCACTGATCACGTGGCTGATCATGCACTGATCACGTGGCTGATCATGCACTGATCACATGACTGATCATGCACTGATCACGTGACTGATCATGCACTGATCACGTGGCTATCATGCACTATCACGTGGCTGATCATGCAATGATCATGTAGCTACCATGTACTGGTCAGTGACTGATCATGCACTGATCACGTGACTGATCATGCACTGATCACGTGGCTATCATGCACTGATCACGTGGCTGATCATGCACTGATCACGTGCCTGATCATGCACTGATCACGTGACTGATCATGCACTGATCACGTGGCTATCATGCACTGATCACGTGGCTGATCATGCACTGATCACGTGGCTGATCATGCACTGATACGTGACTGATCATGCACTGATCACGTGACTGATCATGCACTGATCACGTGGCTATCATGCACTACTCACGTGGCTGATCATGCAATGATCATGTAGCTACCATGTACAGGTCACGTGAATGATCATACACCCATCAGGTGACTGATCATGCACTGATCACGTGGCTATCATGCACTGATCACGTGACTGATCATGCACTGATCACGTCTATATCATGCACTGATCACATGACTGCCCATGCACTGATCACGTGGATGATCATACACTGATCATGTGACAGATCATGCACTGATCACGTGGCTGATCATGCACTGATACCGTGACTGAGCATGGACTGATCACATGACTATCATGTAGTGATCACGTGACTTAATGGCGCTGATCATGTGACTGATCATGCGCTGATCATGTTTGCTATCATACACTGATCATGTGCCTCTGGAGGCAATAAACAAAGAGCTGAGTAGGCACGAATCAAACAGTCAGCAGGCAATAATCATGGAACTCAGGTGTGAGGAATCATGCTGCTCAGCTGGCAATAATCAAGCAGCTGAGCAGGCAGGAATTACGCAGCACAGCTGATAATTGTCAAGCAGATGACAGGCAGGAATCGTGCAGCTCAGCTGGCAATTGTCAAGCAGATGAGCAGACAGTAATCACGCAGCTCAGCAGGCCCAGATCACGTGACTGAGCATGCACTGTTCACGTGGCTGATCATACACTGATCACGTGACTGATCATGCACTGATCACGTGGCTATCATGCACTGATCACGTGGCTGATCATACACTGATCACGTGACTGATCATGCACTGATCACGTGGCTATCATGCACTGATCACGTGGCTGATCATGCACTGATCACGTGGCTGATCATGCACTGATCACGTGGCTGATCATGCACTGATCACGTGACTGATCATGCACTGATCACGTGGCTGATCATGCACTGATCAGTGGCTATCATGCACTGATCACGTGGCTGATCATGCACTGATCACGTGACTGATCATGCACTGATCATCTGGCTATCATGCACTCATTAACTGGCTATCATGCACTGATCACGTGGCTGATCATGCACTGATCACGTGACTGATCATGCACTGATCACGTCTATATCATGCACTGATCACGTGACTGATCATGCACTGATCACCCGGATGATCATACACTGATCATGACTGATCATGCACTGATCACGTGGCTATCATGCACTGATCACGTGGCTGATCATGCAATGATCACGTAGCTACCATGTACTGGTCACGTGACTGATCATGCACTGATCACGTAATTGATCATGCACTGATCACGTGACTTATCATGCACTGTTCACGTGACTGATCATGCACTGATCACGTGACTGATCATGCACTGATCACGTGGCTATCATGCACTACTCACGTGGCTGATCATGCAATGATCATGTAGCTACCATGTACTGGTCACGTGACTGATCATACACCCATCAGGTGACTGATCATGCACTGATCACGTGGCTATCATGCACTGATCACGTGGCTGATCATGCACTGATCACGTGCCTGATCATGCACTGATCACGTGACTGATCATGCACTGATCACATAGCTATCATGAACTGATCACGTGGCTGATCATGCACTGATCACGTGGCTGATCATGCACTGATACCGTGACTGAGCATGGACTGATCACATGACTATCATGTAGTGATCACGTGACTTAATGGCGCTGATCATGTGACTGATCATGCACTGATCATGTTTGCTATCATACACTGATCATGTGCCTCTGGAGGCAATAAACAAAGAGCTGAGTAGGCACGAATCAAACAGTCAGCAGGCAATAATCATGGAACTCAGGTGTGAGGAATCATGCTGCTCAGCTGGCAATAATCAAGCAGCTGAGCAGGCAGGAATTACGCAGCACAGCTGATAATTGTCAAGCAGATGAGCAGACGGTAATCACGCAGCTCAGCAGGCCCTGATCACGTGACTGAGCATGCACTGTTCACGTGGCTGATCATACACTGATCACGTGACTGATCATGCACTGATCACGTGGCTATCATGCACTGATCACGTGGCTGATCATACACTGATCACGTGTCTGACCATGCACTGATCACGTGGCTGATCATACACTGATCACGTAACTGATCATGCACTGATCACGTGGCTGATCATGCACTGATCACGTGGCTGATCATGCACTGATCACGTGGCTGATCATGCACTGATCACGTGACTGATCATGCACTGATCACTGGCTATCATGCACTGATCACTGGCTATCATGCACTGATCACGTGGCTGATCATGCACTGATCACGTGACTGATCATGCACTGATCACGTCTATATCATGCACTGATCACGTGACTGATCATGCACTGATCACGTGGATGATCATGCACTGATCATGTGACTGATCATGCACTGATCACGTGGCTATCATGCACTGATCACGTGGCTGATCATGCACTGATCACGTAGCTATCATGTACTGATCACGTGACTGATCATGCACTGATCACGTGGCTGATCATGCACTGATACCGTGACTGATCATGGACTGATCACATGACTATCATGTAGTGATCACGTGACTTAATGGCACTGATCATGTGACTGATCATGCACTGATCATGTTTGCTATCATACACTGATCATGTGCCTCTGGAGGCAATAAACAAAGAGCTGAGTAGGCACGAATCAAACAGTCAGCAGGCAATAATCATGGAACTCAGGTGAGGAATCATGCTGCTCAGCTGGCAATAATCAAGCAGCTGAGCAGGCAGGAATTACGCAGCACAGCTGATAATTGTCAAGCAGATGACAGGCAGGAATCGTGCAGCTCAGCTGGCAATTGTCAAGCAGATGAGCAGACAGTAATCACGCAGCTCAGCAGGCCCTGATCACGTGACTGAGCATGCACTGTTCACGTGGCTGATCATGCACTGATCACGTGACTGATCATGCACTGATCACGTGGATATCATGCACTGATCACGTGGCTGATCATACACTGATCACGTGTCTGACCATGCACTGATCACGTGGCTGATCATACACTCACGTAACTGATCATGCACTGATCACGTGGCTATCATGCACTGATCACGTGGCTGATCACACTGATCACGTGACTGATCATGCACTGATCACGTGGCTATCATGCACTGATCACGTGGCTATCATGCACTGATCACGTGGCTGATCATGCACTGATCACGTGGCTGATCATGCACTGATCACGTGACTGATCATGCACTGATCACGTGGCTGATCATGCACTGATCACGTGGCTATCATGCACTGATCACGTGGCTGATCATGCACTGATCACGTAGCTATCATGCACTGATCACGTGACTGATCATGCACTGATCACGTGGCTGATCATGCACTGATCACGTGACTGATCATGCACTGATCACGTGACTGATCATGCACTGATCACGTGACTGATCATGCACTGATCACGTGGCTATCATGCACTGATCACGTGGCTGATCATGCACTGATCACGTGGCTATCATGCACTGATCACGTGACTGATCATGCACTGATCACGTGACTGATCATGCACTGATCACGTGGCTGATCATGCACTGATCACGTGGCTGATCATGCACTGATCACGTGACTGATCATGCACTGATCACGTGACTGATCATGCACTGATCACGTGGCTATCATGCACTGATCACGTGGCTGATCATGCACTGATCACGTAGCTATCATGTACTGATCAGTGACTGATCATGCACTGATCACGTGACTGATCATGCACTGATCACGTGGCTATCATGCACTGATCACGTGGCTGATCATGCACTGATCACGTGACTGATCATGCACTGATCACGTGACTGATCATGCACTGATCACGTGGCTATCATGCACTGATCACGTGGCTGATCATGCACTGATCACGTGGCTGATCATGCACTGATCACGTGACTGATCATGCACTGATCACGTGACTGATCATGCACTGATCACGTGGCTATCATGCACTACTCACGTGGCTGATCATGCAATGATCATGTAGCTACCATGTACAGGTCACGTGAATGATCATACACCCATCAGGTGACTGATCATGCACTGATCACGTGGCTATCATGCACTGATCACGAGACTGATCATGCACTGATCACGTCTATATCATGCACTGATCACATGACTGCCCATGCACTGATCACGTGGATGATCATACACTAATCATGTGACAGATCATGCACTGATCACGTGGCTGATCATGCACTGATACCGTGACTGAGCATGGACTGATCACATGACTATCATGTAGTGATCACGTGACTTAATGGCGCTGATCATGTGACTGATCATGCGCTGATCATGTTTGCTATCATACACTGATCATGTGCCTCTGGAGGCAATAAACAAAGAGCTGAGTAGGCACGAATCAAACAGTCAGCAGGCAATAATCATGGAACTCAGGTGTGAGGAATCATGCTGCTCAGCTGGCAATAATCAAGCAGCTGAGCAGGCAGGAATTACGCAGCACAGCTGGCAATTGTCAAGCAGATGACAGGCAGGAATCGTGCAGCTCAGCTGGCAATTGTCAAGCAGATGAGCAGACAGTAATCACGCAGCTCAGCAGGCCCAGATCACGTGACTGAGCATGCACTGTTCACGTGGCTGATCATACACTGATCACGTGACTGATCATGCACTGATCACGTGGCTATCATGCACTGATCACGTGGCTGATCATACACTGTTCACGTGTCTGACCATGCACTGATCACGTGGCTGATCATACACTGCTCACGTAACTGATCATGCACTGATCACGTGGCTGATCATGCACTGATCACGTGGCTGATCATGCACTGATCACGTGGCTGATCATGCACTGATCACGTGACTGATCATGCACTGATCACTGGCTATCATGCACTCATTCACTGGCTATCATGCACTGATCACGTGGCTGATCATGCACTGATCACGTGACTGATCATGCACTGATCACGTCTATATCATGCACTGATCACATGACTGATCATGCACTGATCACCCGGATGATCATGCACTGATCACGTGACTGATCATGCACTGATCACGTGGCTATCATGCACTGCTCACGTGGCTGATCATGCAATGATCACGTAGCTACCATGTACTGGTCACGTGACTGATCATGCACTGATCACGTAATTGATCATGCACTGATCACGTGACTGATCATGCACTGATCACGTGACTGATCATGCACTGATCACGTGACTGATCATGCACTGATCACGTGGCTGATCATGCACTGATCACGTGGCTGATCATGCACTGATCACGTGACTGATCATGCACTGATCACGTGACTGATCATGCACTGATCACGTGACTGATCATGCACTGATCACGTGGCTATCATGCACTGATCACGTGGCTGATCATGCACTGATCACGTGGCTATCATGCACTGATCACGTGACTGATCATGCACTGATCACGTGACTGATCATGCACTGATCACGTGACTGATCATGCACTGATCACGTGGCTGATCATGCACTGATCACGTGACTGATCATGCACTGATCACGTGGCTATCATGCACTGATCACGTGGCTGATCATGCACTGATCACGTGGCTGATCATGCACTGATCACGTGACTGATCATGCACTGATCACGTGACTATCATGCACTGATCACGTGACTTCATGCACTGATCACGTGACTGATCATGCACTGATCACGTGACTGATCATGCACTGATCACGTGGCTATCATGCACTGATCACGTGGCTGATCATGCACTGATCACGTAGCTATCATGCACTGATCACGTGACTGATCATGCACTGATCACGTGACTGATCATGCACTGATCACGTGGCTGATCATGCACTGATCACGTGGCTGATCACACATGATCACGTGACTGATCATGCACTGATCACGTGGCTATCATGCACTGATCACGTGGCTGATCATGCACTGATCACGTGGCTATCATGCACTGATCACGTGGCTGATCATGCACTGATCACGTAGCTATCATGCACTGATCACGTGACTGATCATGCACTGATCACGTGATTGATCATGCACTGATCACGTGACTGATCATGCACTGTCACGTGACTGATCATGCACTGATCACGTGACTGATCATGCACTGATCACGTGGCTATCATGCACTGATCACGTGGCTGATCATGCACTGATCACGTAGCTATCATGCACTGATCACGTGACTGATCATGCACTGATCACGTGACTGATCATGCACTGATCACGTGGCTGATCATGCACTGATCACGTGGCTGATCATGCACTGATCACGTGACTGATCATGCACTGATCACGTGACTGATCATGCACTGATCACGTGGCTATCATGCACTGATCACGTGGCTGATCATGCACTGATCACGTGGCTGATCATGCACTGATCACGTGACTGATCATGCACTGATCACGTGACTGATCATGCACTGATCACGTGGCTATCATGCACTATCACGTGGCTGATCATGCAATGATCACGTAGCTACCATGTACTGGTCAGTGACTGATCATGCACTGATCACGTGACTGATCATGCACTGATCACGTGGCTATCATGCACTGATCACGTGGCTGATCATGCACTGATCACGTGACTGATCATGCACTGATCACGTGACTGATCATGCACTGATCACGTGGCTATCATGCACTGATCACGTGGCTGATCATGCACTGATCACGTGGCTGATCATGCACTGATCACGTGACTGATCATGCACTGATCACGTGACTGATCATGCACTGATCACGTGGCTATCATGCACTGATCACGTGGCTGATCATGCACTGATCATGTAGCTATCATGCACTGATCACGTGACTGATCATGCACTGATCACGTGACTGATCATGCACTGATCACGTGGCTATCATGCACTGATCACGTGACTGATCATGCACTGATCACGTCTATATCATGCACTGATCACGTGACTGATCATGCACTGATCACGTGGATGATCATGCACTGATCACGTGACTGATCATGCACTGATCACGTGGCTGATCATGCACTGATCACGTGACTTATCATGCACTGATCACGTGACTGATCATGCACTGATCACGTGACTGATCATGCACTGATCACGTGGCTATCATGCACTACTCACGTGGCTGATCATGCAATGATCATGTAGCTACCATGTACTGGTCACGTGACTGATCATACACCCATCAGGTGACTGATCATGCACTGATCACGTGGCTATCATGCACTGATCACGTGGCTGATCATGCACTGATCACCTGCCTGATCATGCACTGATCACGTGACAAATCATGCACTGATCACGTGGCTATCATGCACTGATCACGTGGCTGATCATGCACTGATCACGTGGCTGATCATGCACTGATACCGTGACTGAGCATGGACTGATCACATGACTATCATGTAGTGATCACGTGACTTAATGGCGCTGATCATGTGACTGATCATGCGCTGATCATGTTTGCTATCATACACTGATCATGTGCCTCTGGAGGCAATAAACAAAGAGCTGAGTAGGCACGAATCAAACAGTCAGCAGGCAATAATCATGGAACTCAGGTGTGAGGAATCATGCTGCTCAGCTGGCAATAATCAAGCAGCTGAGCAGGCAGGAATTACAGCACAGCTGGCAATTGTCAAGCAGATGACAGGCAGGAATCGTGCAGCTCAGCTGGCAATTGTCAAGCAGATGAGCAGACAGTAATCACGCAGCTCAGCAGGCCCAGATCACGTGACTGAGCATGCACTGTTCACGTGGCTGATCATACACTGATCACGTGACTGATCATGCACTGATCACGTGGCTATCATGCACTGATCACGTGGCTGATCATACACTGTTCACGTGTCTGACCATGCACTGATCACGTGGCTGATCATACACTGCTCACGTAACTGATCATGCACTGATCACGTGGCTGATCATGCACTGATCAGTGGCTATCATGCACTGATTACGTGGCTGATCATACACTGATCACGTGACTGATCATGCACTGATCATCTGGCTATCATGCACTCATTAACTGGCTATCATGCACTGATCACGTGGCTGATCATGCACTGATCACGTGACTGATCATGCACTGATCACGTCTATATCATGCACTGATCACGTGACTGATCATGCACTGATCACGGATGATCATGCACTGATCATGTGACTGATCATGCACTGATCACGTGGCTATCATGCACTGCTCACGTGGCTGATCATGCAATGATCACGTAGCTACCATGTACTGGTCACGTGAGTGATCATGCACTGATCACGTAATTGATCATGCACTGATCACGTGACTTATCATGCACTGATCACGTGAGTGATCATGCACTGATCACGTGACTGATCATGCACTGATCACGTGGCTATCATGCACTGCTCACGTGGCTGATCATGCAATGATCACGTAGCTACCATATACTGGTCACGTGACTGATCATGCACTGATCACGTAATTGATCATGCACTGATCACGTGGCTGATCATGCACTGATCACGTGGCTGATCATGCACTGATCACGTGACTGATCATGCACTGATCACGTGACTGATCATGCACTGATCACGTGACTGATCATGCACTGATCACCTGCCTGATCATGCACTGATCACGTGACAAATCATGCACTGATCACATAGCTATCATGAACTGATCACCTGGCTGATCATGCACTGATCACGTGGCTGATCATGCACTGATACCGTGACTGAGCATGGACTGATCACATGACTATCATGTAGTGATCACGTGACTTAATGGCGCTGATCATGTGACTGATCATGCACTGATCATGTTTGCTATCATACACTGATCATGTGCCTCTGGAGGCAATAAACAAAGAGCTGAGTAGGCACGAATCATACAGTCAGCAGGCAATAATCATGGAACTCAGCTGTGAGGAATCATGCTGCTCAGCTGGCAATAATCAAGCAGCTGAGCAGGCAGGAATTACGCAGCACAGCTGGCAATTGTCAAGCAGATGACAGGCAGGAATCGTGCAGCTCAGCTGGCAATTGTCAAGCAGATGAGCAGACAGTAATCACGCAGCTCAGCAGGCCCTGATCACGTGACTGAGCATGCACTGTTCACGTGGCTGATCATACACTGATCACGTGATGATCATGCACTGATCACTTGGATATCATGCACTGATCACGTGGCTGATCATACACTGTTCACGTGTCTGACCATGCACTGATCACGTGGCTGATCATACACTGCTCACGTAACTGATCATGCACTGATCACGTGGCTATCATGCACTGATCACGTGGCTGAACATGCACTGTTCACGTGGCTGATCACACACCTGTCACGTGACATATCATGCACTGATCACGTGGCACTCATGCACTGATCACGTGGCTGATCATACTCTGCTCACGTAACTCATCATGCACACATCACGTGGCTATCATGCACTGCTCACGTGGCTCGTCATGGAATGATCACGTAGCTACCATATACTGGTCACGTGACTGATCATGCACAGATCACGTAAATGATCATGCACTGTTCACGTGACTGATCATGTACTGATCACGTGACTGATCATGCACTGATCACGTGGCTATCATGCTCTGCTCACGTGGCTGATCATGCAACGATCACGTAGCAACCATGTACTGGTCACGTGACTGATCATGCACTGATCACGTAATTGATCCTGCACTGATCACGTGGCTCATCATGCACTGATCACGTGGCTGATCACACATGTATCACGTGACTGATCATGCACTGATCACGTGGCTATCATGCACTGATCACGTGGCTATCATGCACTGATCACGTGGCTGATCACACACGATCACATGACTGATCATGCACTGATCACGTGGCTATCATGCACTGATCACGTGGCTATCATGCACTGATCACGTGGCTGATCATGCAATGATCACGTAGCTACCATGTACTGGTCACGTGACTGATCATGCACTGATCACGTAATTGATCATGCACTGATCACGTGACTGATCATGCACTGATCACGTGACTGATCATGCACTGATCACGTGACTGATCATGCACTGATCACGTGGCTATCATGCACTGATCACGTGGCTGATCATGCACTGATCACGTGGCTGATCATGCACTGATCACGTGACTGATCATGCACTGATCACGTGGCTGATCATGCACTGATCACGTGGCTGATCATGCACTGATCACGTGGCTATCATGCACTGATCACGTGGCTGATCATGCACTGATCACGTAGCTATCATGCACTGATCACGTGACTGATCATGCACTGATCACGTGGCTGATCATGCACTGATCACGTGACTTATCATGCACTGATCACGTGACTGATCATGCACTGATCACGTGACTGATCATGCACTGATCACGTGGCTATCATGCACTACTCACGTGGCTGATCATGCAATGATCATGTAGCTACCATGTACTGGTCACGTGACTGATCATACACCCATCAGGTGACTGATCATGCACTGATCACGTGGCTATCATGCACTGATCACGTGGCTGATCATGCACTGATCACCTGCCTGGTCATGCACTGATCACGTGACAAATCATGCACTGATCACGTGGCTATCATGAACTGATCACGTGGCTGATCATGCACTGATCACGTGGCTGATCATGCACTGATACCGTGACTGAGCATGGACTGATCACATGACTATCATGTAGTGATCACGTGACTTAATGGCGCTGATCATGTGACTGATCATGCGCTGATCATGTTTGCTATCATACACTGATCATGTGCCTCTGGAGGCAATAAACAAAGAGCTGAGTAGGCACGAATCAAACAGTCAGCAGGCAATAATCATGGAACTCAGGTGTGAGGAATCATGCTGCTCAGCTGGCAATAATCAAGCAGCTGAGCAGGCAGGAATTACGCAGCACAGCTGGCAATTGTCAAGCAGATGACAGGCAGGAATCGTGCAGCTCAGCTGGCAATTGTCAAGCAGATGAGCAGACAGTAATCACGCAGCTCAGCAGGCCCAGATCACGTGACTGAGCATGCACTGTTCACGTGGCTGATCATACACTGATCACGTAACTGATCATGCACTGATCACGTGGCTATCATGCACTGATCACGTGGCTGATCATACACTGTTCACGTGTCTGACCATGCACTGATCACGTGGCTGATCATACACTGCTCACGTAACTGATCATGCACTGATCACGTGGCTGATCATGCACTGATCACGTGGCTATCATGCACTGATCACGTGGCTGATCATGCACTGATCACGTGACTGATCATGCACTGATCACTGGCTATCATGCACTGATCACTGGCTATCATGCACTGATCACGTGGCTGATCATGCACTGATCACGTGACTGATCATGCACTGATCACGTCTATATCATGCACTGATCACATGACTGCCCATGCACTGATCACCCGGATGATCATGCACTGATCATGTGACTGATCATGCACTGATCACGTGGCTATCATGCACTGCTCACGTGGCTGATCATGCAATGATCACGTAGCTACCATGTACTGGTCACGTGAGTGATCATGCACTGATCACGTAATTGATCATGCACTGATCACGTGACTTATCATGCACTGTTCACGTGAGTGATCATGCACTGATCACGTGACTGATCATGCACTGATCACGTGGCTATCATGCACTGCTCACGTGGCTGATCATGCAATGATCACGTAGCTACCATGTACTGGTCACGTGACTGATCATGCACTGATCACGTAATTGATCATGCACTGATCACGTGGCTGATCATGCACTGATCACGTGGCTGATCATGCACTGATCACGTGACTGATCATGCACTGATCACGTGACTGATCATGCACTGATCACCTGCCTGATCATGCACTGATCACGTGACAAATCATGAACTGATCACATAGCTATCATGAACTGATCACCTGGCTGATCATGCACTGATCACGTGGCTGATCATGCACTGATACCGTGACTGAGCATGGACTGATCACATGACTATCATGTAGTGATCACGTGACTTAATGGCGCTGATCATGTGACTGATCATGCACTGATCATGTTTGCTATCATACACTGATCATGTGCCTCTGGAGGCAATAAACAAAGAGCTGAGTAGGCACGAATCATACAGTCAGCAGGCAATAATCATGGAACTCAGCTGTGAGGAATCATGCTGCTCAGCTGGCAATAATCAAGCAGCTGAGCAGGCAGGAATTACGCAGCACAGCTGTCAATTGTCAAGCAGATGACAGGCAGGAATCGTGCAGCTCAGCTGGCAATTGTCAAGCAGATGAGCAGACAGTAATCACGCAGCTCAGCAGGCCCTGATCACGTGACTGAGCATGCACTGTTCACGTGGCTGATCATACACTGATCACGTGATGATCATGCACTGATCACTTGGATATCATGCACTGATCACGTGGCTGATCATACACTGTTCACGTGTCTGACCATGCACTGATCACGTGGCTGATCATACACTGCTCACGTAACTGATCATGCACTGATCACGTGGCTATCATGCACTGATCACGTGGCTGAACATGCACTGTTCACGTGGCTGATCACACACCTGTCACGTGACATATCATGCACTGATCACGTGGCACTCATGCACTGATCACGTGGCTGATCATACTGCTCACGTAACTGATCATGCACACATCACGTGGCTATCATGCACTGCTCACGTGGCTCGTCATGGAATGATCACATAGCTACCATATACTGGTCACGTGACTGATCATGCACAGATCACGTAAATGATCATGCACTGTTCACGTGACTGATCATGCACTGATCACGTGACTGATCATGCACTGATCACGTGGCTATCATGCACTGATCACGTGGCTGATCATGCACGATCACGTAGCTACCATGTACTGGTCACGTGACTGATCATGCACTGATCACGTGACTGATCATGCACTGATCACGTGGCTATCATGCACTGATCACGTGGCTGATCATGCACTGATCACGTAGCTATCATGCACTGATCACGTGACTGATCATGCACTGATCACGTGGCTGATCATGCACTGATCACGTGGCTGATCATGCACTGATCACGTGGCTGATCATGCACTGATCACGTGACTGATCATGCACTGATCACGTGACTGATCATGCACTGATCACGTGACTGATCATGCACTGATCACGTGACTGATCATGCACTGATCACGTGGCTATCATGCACTGATCACGTGGCTGATCATGCACTGATCACGTAGCTATCATGCACTGATCACGTGACTGATCATGCACTGATCACGTGACTGATCATGCACTGATCACGTGGCTGATCATGCACTGATCACGTGACTGATCATGCACTGATCACGTGGCTGATCATGCACTGATCACGTGACTGATCATGCACTGATCACGTGGCTACATGCACTGATCACGTGGCTGATCACACACTGATCACATGACATGATCATGCACTGATCACGTGGCATCATGCACTGATCACGTGGCTGATCATGCACTGATCACGTAACTGATCATGCACTGATCACGTGGCTATCATGCACTGATCACGTGGCTGATCATGCAATGATCACATAGCTACATATACTGATCACGTGACTGATCATGCACTGATCACGTGGCTGATCATGCACTGATCACGTGACTGATCATGCACTGATCACGTGACTGATCATGCACTGATCACGTGGCTATCATGCACTGATCACGTGGCTGATCATGCACTGATCACGTGACTGATCATGCACTGATCACATGACTGATCATGCACTGATCACGTGACTGATCATGCACTGATCACGTGGCTATCATGCACTACTCACGTGGCTGATCATGCAATGATCATGTAGCTACCATGTACAGGTCACGTGACTGATCATACACCCATCAGGTGACTGATCATGCACTGATCACGTGGCTATCATGCACTGATCACGTGACTGATCATGCACTGATCACGTCTATATCATGCACTGATCACATGACTGCCCATGCACTGATCACGTGGATGATCATACACTGATCATGTGACTGATCATGCACTGATCACGTGGCTGATCATGCACTGATACCGTGACTGAGCATGGACTGATCACATGACTATCATGTAGTGATCACGTGACTTAATGGCGCTGATCATGTGACTGATCATGCGCTGATCATGTTTGCTATCATACACTGATCATGTGCCTCTGGAGGCAATAAACAAAGAGCTGAGTAGGCACGAATCAAACAGTCAGCAGGCAATAATCATGGAACTCAGGTGTGAGGAATCATGCTGCTCAGCTGGCAATAATCAAGCAGCTGAGCAGGCAGGAATTACGCAGCACAGCTGACAATTGTCAAGCAGATGACAGGCAGGAATCGTGCAGCTCAGCTGGCAATTGTCAAGCAGATGAGCAGACAGTAATCACGCAGCTCAGCAGGCCCTGATCACGTGACTGAGCATGCACTGTTCACGTGGCTGATCATACACTGATCACGTGACTGATCATGCACTGATCACGTGGCTATCATGCACTGATCACGTGGCTGATCATACACTGTTCACGTGTCTGACCATGCACTGATCACGTGGCTGATCATACACTGCTCACGTAACTGATCATGCACTGATCACGTGGCTATCATGCACTGATCACGTGGCTGATCATGCACTGATCACGTGACTGATCATGCACTGATCACGTCTATATCATGCACTGATCACGTGACTATCATGCACTGATCACGTGGCTGATCATACACTGATCACGTGACTGATCATGCACTGATCACGTGGCTATCATGCACTGCTCACGTGGCTGATCATGCAATGATCACGTAGCTACCATGTACTGGTCACGTGACTGATCATGCACTGATCACGTGACTGATCATGCACTGTTCACGTGACTGATCATGCACTGATCACGTGACTGATCATGCACTGATCACGTGGCTATCATGCACTGCTCACGTGGCTGATCATGCAATGATCACGTAGCTACCATGTACTGGTCACGTGACTGATCATGCACTGATCACGTAATTGATCATGCACTGATCACGTGGCTGATCATGCACTGATCACGTGGCTGATCATGCACTGATCACGTGACTGATCATGCACTGATCACGTGACTGATCATGCACTGATCACGTGGCTGATCATGCACTGATCACGTGGCTGATCATGCACTGATCACGTGACTGATCATGCACTGATCACGTGACTGATCATGCACTGATCACGTGGCTATCATGCACTGATCACGTGGCTGATCATGCACTGATCACGTGGCTGATCATGCACTGATCACGTGACTATCATGCACTGATCACGTGGCATCATGCACTGATCACGTGGCTGATCATACACTGATCACGTAACTGATCATGCACTGATCACGTGGCTATCATGCACTGATCACGTGGCTGTCATGCAATGATCACATAGCTACATATACTGATCACGTGACTGATCATGCACTGATCACGTGGCTGATCATGCACTGATCACGTGACTGATCATGCACTGATCACGTGACTGATCATGCACTGATCACGTGGCTATCATGCACTGATCACGTGGCTGATCATGCACTGATCACGTGCCTGATCATGCACTGATCACATGACTGATCATGCACTGATCACGTGACTGATCATGCACTGATCACGTGGCTATCATGCACTACTCACGTGGCTGATCATGCAATGATCATGTAGCTACCATGTACAGGTCACGTGACTGATCATACACCCATCAGGTGACTGATCATGCACTGATCACGTGGCTATCATGCACTGATCACGTGACTGATCATGCACTGATCACGCCTATATCATGCACTGATCACATGACTGCCCATGCACTGATCACGTGGATGATCATACACTGATCATGTGACAGATCATGCACTGATCACGTGGCTGATCATGCACTGATACCGTGACTGAGCATGGACTGATCACATGACTATCATGTAGTGATCACGTGACTTAATGGCGCTGATCATGTGACTGATCATGCGCTGATCATGTTTGCTATCATACACTGATCATGTGCCTCTGGAGGCAATAAACAAAGAGCTGAGTAGGCACGAATCAAACAGTCAGCAGGCAATAATCATGGAACTCAGGTGTGAGGAATCATGCTGCTCAGCTGGCAATAATCAAGCAGCTGAGCAGGCAGGAATTACGCAGCACAGCTGATAATTGTCAAGCAGATGACAGGCAGGAATCGTGCAGCTCAGCTGGCAATTGTCAAGCAGATGAGCAGACAGTAATCACGCAGCTCAGCAGGCCCAGATCACGTGACTGAGCATGCACTGTTCACGTGGCTGATCATACACTGATCACGTGACTGATCATGCACTGATCACGTGGCTATCATGCACTGATCACGTGGCTGATCATACACTGTTCACGTGTCTGACCATGCACTGATCACGTGGCTGATCATACACTGCTCACGTAACTGATCATGCACTGATCACGTGGCTGATCATGCACTGATCAGTGGCTATCATGCACTGATCACGTGGCTGATCATACACTGATCACGTGACTGATCATGCACTGATCATCTGGCTATCATGCACTCATTAACTGGCTATCATGCACTGATCACGTGGCTGATCATACACTGATCACGAGACTGATCATGCACTGATCACGTCTATATCATGCACTGATCACATGACTGCCCATGCACTGATCACCCGGATGATCATACACTGATCATGTGACTGATCATGCACTGATCACGTGGCTATCATGCACTGCTCACGTGGCTGATCATGCAATGATCACGTAGCTACCATGTACTGGTCACGTGACTGATCATGCACTGATCACGTAATTGATCATGCACTGATCACGTGACTTATCATGCACTGATCACGTGAGTGATCATGCACTGATCACGTGACTGATCATGCACTGATCACGTGGCTATCATGCACTGATCACGTGGCTGATCATGCAATGATCACGTAGCTACCATGTACTGATCACGTGACTGATCATGCACTGATCACGTGATTGATCATGCACTGATCACGTGGCTGATCATGCACTGATCACGTGGCTGATCATGCACTGATCACGTGACTGATCATGCACTGATCACGTGACTGATCATGCACTGATCACGTGGCTGATCATGCACTGATCACGTGACTGATCATGCACTGATCACGTGGCTGATCATGCACTGATCACGTGGCTGATCATGCACTGATCACGTGGCTGATCATGCACTGATCACGTGACTGATCATGCACTGATCACGTGACTGATCATGCACTGATCACGTGACTGATCATGCACTGATCACGTGGCTGATCATGCACTGATCACGTGACTGATCATGCACTGATCACGTGGCTATCATGCACTGATCACGTGGCTGATCATGCACTGATCACGTGGCTGATCATGCACTGATCACGTGACTGATCATGCACTGATCACGTGACTATCATGCACTGATCACGTGACTTCATGCACTGATCACGTGACTGATCATGCACTGATCACGTGACTGATCATGCACTGATCACGTGGCTATCATGCACTGATCACGTGGCTGATCATGCACTGATCACGTAGCTATCATGCACTGATCACGTGACTGATCATGCACTGATCACGTGACTGATCATGCACTGATCACGTGGCTGATCATGCACTGATCACGTGGCTGATCACACATGATCACGTGACTGATCATGCACTGATCACGTGGCTATCATGCACTGATCACGTGGCTGATCATGCACTGATCACGTGGCTATCATGCACTGATCACGTGGCTGATCATGCACTGATCACGTAGCTATCATGCACTGATCACGTGACTGATCATGCACTGATCACGTAACTGATCATGCACTGATCACGTGACTGATCATGCACTGTCACGTGACTGATCATGCACTGATCACGTGACTGATCATGCACTGATCACGTGGCTATCATGCACTGATCACGTGGCTGATCATGCAATGATCACGTAGCTACCATATACTGATCACGTGACTGATCATGCACTGATCACGTAATTGATCATGCACTGATCACGTGGCTGATCATGCACTGATCACGTGGCTGATCATGCACTGATCACGTGACTGATCATGCACTGATCACGTGACTGATCATGCACTGATCACGTGGCTATCATGCACTGATCACGTGGCTGATCATGCACTGATCACGTGGCTGATCATGCACTGATCACATGACTGATCATGCACTGATCACGTGACTGATCATGCACTGATCACGTGGCTATCATGCACTATCACGTGGCTGATCATGCACTGATCACGTAGCTACCATGCACTGTCAGTGACTGATCATGCACTGATCACGTGACTGATCATGCACTGATCACGTGGCTATCATGCACTGATCACGTGGCTGATCATGCACTGATCACGTGCCTGATCATGCACTGATCACGTGACTGATCATGCACTGATCACGTGGCTATCATGCACTGATCACGTGGCTGATCATGCACTGATCACGTGGATGATCATGCACTGATCACGTGACTGATCATGCACTGATCACGTGACTATCATGCACTGATCACGTGGCTATCATGCACTGATCACGTGGCTGATCATGCACTGATCACGTAGCTATCATGCACTGATCACGTGACTGATCATGCACTGATCACGTGACTGATCATGCACTGATCACGTGGCTATCATGCACTGATCACGTGACTGATCATGCACTGATCACGTCTATATCATGCACTGATCACGTGACTGATCATGCACTGATCACGTGATGATCATGCACTGATCACGTGACTGATCATGCACTGATCACGTGGCTGATCATGCACTGATCACGTGACTTATCATGCACTGTTCACGTGACTGATCATGCACTGATCACGTGACTGATCATGCACTGATCACGTGGCTATCATGCACTACTCACGTGGCTGATCATGCAATGATCATGTAGCTACCATGTACCGGTCACGTGACTGATCATACACCCATCAGGTGACTGATCATGCACTGATCACGTGGCTATCATGCACTGATCACGTGGCTGATCATACACTGATCACCTGCCTGGTCATGCACAGATCACGTGACAAATCATGAACTGATCACATAGCTATCATGAACTGATCACCTGGCTGATCATGCACTGATCACGTGGCTGATCATGCACTGATACCGTGACTGAGCATGGACTGATCACATGACTATCATGTAGTGATCACGTGACTTAATGGCGCTGATCATGTGACTGATCATGCGCTGATCATGTTTGCTATCATACACTGATCATGTGCCTCTGGAGGCAATAAACAAAGAGCTGAGTAGGCACGAATCAAACAGTCAGCAGGCAATAATCATGGAACTCAGGTGTGAGGAATCATGCTGCTCAGCTGGCAATAATCAAGCAGCTGAGCAGGCAGGAATTACGCAGCACAGCTGATAATTGTCAAGCAGATGACAGGCAGGAATCGTGCAGCTCAGCTGGCAATTGTCAAGCAGATGAGCAGACAGTAATCACGCAGCTCAGCAGGCCCAGATCACGTGACTGAGCATGCACTGTTCACGTGGCTGATCATACACTGATCACGTGACTGATCATGCACTGATCACGTGGCTATCATGCACTGATCACGTGGCTGATCATACACTGTTCACGTGTCTGACCATGCACTGATCACGTGGCTGATCATACACTGCTCACGTAACTGATCATGCACTGATCACGTGGCTGATCATGCACTGATCAGTGGCTATCATGCACTGATTACTTGGCTGATCATACACTGATCACGTGACTGATCATGCACTGATCATCTGGCTATCATGCACTCATTAACTGGCTATCATGCACTGATCACGTGGTTGATCATACACTGATCACGTGACTGATCATGCACTGATCACGTCTATATCATGCACTGATCACATGACTGCCCATGCACTGATCACCCGGATGATCATACACTGATCATGCGACTGATCATGCACTGATCACGTGGCTATCATGCACTGCTCACGTGGCTGATCATGCAATGATCACGTAGCTACCATGTACTGGTCACGTGAGTGATCATGCACTGATCACGTAATTGATCATGCACTGATCACGTGACTTATCATGCACTGTTCACGTGAGTGATCATGCACTGATCACGTGACTGATCATGCACTGATCACGTGGCTATCATGCACTGCTCACGTGGCTGATCATGCAATGATCACGTAGCTACCATATACTGGTCACGTGACTGATCATGCACTGATCACGTAATTGATCATGCACTGATCATGTGGCTGATCATGCACTGATCACGTGGCTGATCATGCACTGATCACGTGACTGATCATGCACTGATCACGTGACTGATCATGCACTGATCACGTGACTGATCATGCACTGATCACCTGCCTGGTCATGCACAGATCACGTGACAAATCATGCACTGATCACATAGCTATCATGAACTGATCACCTGGCTGATCATGCACTGATCACGTGGCTGATCATGCACTGATACCGTGACTGAGCATGGACTGATCACATGACTATCATGTAGTGATCACGTGACTTAATGGCTCTGATCATGTGACTGATCATGCACTGATCATGTTTGCTATCATACACTGATCATGTGCCTCTGGAGGCAATAAACAAAGAGCTGAGTAGGCACGAATCATACAGTCAGCAGGCAATAATCATGGAACTCAGCTGTGAGGAATCATGCTGCTCAGCTGGCAATAATCAAGCAGCTGAGCAGGCAGGAATTACGCAGCACAGCTGTCAATTGTCAAGCAGATGACAGGCAGGAATCGTGCAGCTCAGCTGGCAATTGTCAAGCAGATGAGCAGACAGTAATCACGCAGCTCAGCAGGCCCTGATCACGTGACTGAGCATGCACTGTTCACGTGGCTGATCATACACTGATCACGTGATGATCATGCACTGATCACTTGGATATCATGCACTGATCACGTGGCTGATCATACACTGTTCACGTGTCTGACCATGCACTGATCACGTGGCTGATCATACACTGCTCACGTAACTGATCATGCACTGATCACGTGGCTATCATGCACTGATCACGTGGCTGAACATGCACTGTTCACGTGGCTGATCACACACCTGTCACGTGACATATCATGCACTGATCACGTGGCACTCATGCACTGATCACGTGGCTGATCATACTCTGCTCACGTAACTCATCATGCACACATCACGTGGCTATCATGCACTGCTCACGTGGCTCGTCATGGAATGATCACATAGCTACCATATACTGGTCACGTGACTGATCATGCACAGATCACGAATGATCATGCACTGTTCACGTGACTGATCATGTACTGATCACGTGACTGATCATGCACTGATCACGTGGCTATCATGCACTGCTCACGTGGCTGATCATGCAACGATCACGTAGCAACCATGTACTGGTCACGTGACTGATCATGCACTGATCACGTAATTGATCATGCACTGATCACGTGGCTCATCATGCACTGATCACGTGGCTGATCACACATGTATCACGTGACTGATCATGCACTGATCACGTGGCTATCATGCACTGATCACGTGGCTATCATGCACTGATCACGTGGCTGATCACACACGATCACATGACTGATCATGCACTGATCACGTGGCTATCATGCACTGATCACGTGGCTATCATGCACTGATCACGTGGCTGATCATGCAATGATCACGTAGCTATCATGCACTGATCACGTGACTGATCATGCACTGATCACGTAATTGATCATGCACTGATCACGTGACTGATCATGCACTGATCACGTGACTGATCATGCACTGATCACGTGACTGATCATGCACTGATCACGTGGCTATCATGCACTGATCACGTGGCTGATCATGCACTGATCACGTGACTGATCATGCACTGATCACGTGACTGATCATGCACTGATCACGTGGCTGATCATGCACTGATCACGTGGCTGATCATGCACTGATCACGTGGCTATCATGCACTGATCACGTGGCTGATCATGCACTGATCACGTAGCTACCATGCACTGATCACGTGACTGATCATGCACTGATCACGTGGCTGATCATGCACTGATCACGTGACTTATCATGCACTGTTCACGTGACTGATCATGCACTGATCACGTGACTGATCATGCACTGATCACGTGGCTATCATGCACTACTCACGTGGCTGATCATGCAATGATCATGTAGCTACCATGTACCGGTCAGGTGACTGATCATACACCCATCAGGTGACTGATCATGCACTGATCACGTGGCTATCATGCACTGATCACGTGGCTGATCATACACTGATCACCTGCCTGGTCATGCACAGATCACGTGACAAATCATGAACTGATCACATAGCTATCATGAACTGATCACCTGGCTGATCATGCACTGATCACGTGGCTGATCATGCACTGATACCGTGACTGAGCATGGACTGATCACATGAGTATCATGTAGTGATCACGTGACTTAATGGCGCTGATCATGTGACTGATCATGCGCTGATCATGTTTGCTATCATACACTGATCATGTGCCTCTGGAGGCAATAAACAAAGAGCTGAGTAGGCACGAATCAAACAGTCAGCAGGCAATAATCATGGAACTCAGGTGTGAGGAATCATGCTGCTCAGCTGGCAATAATCAAGCAGCTGAGCAGGCAGGAATTACGCAGCACAGCTGACAATTGTCAAGCAGATGACAGGCAGGAATCGTGCAGCTCAGCTGGCAATTGTCAAGCAGATGAGCAGACGGTAATCACGCAGCTCAGCAGGCCCAGATCACGTGACTGAGCATGCACTGTTCACGTGGCTGATCATACACTGCTCACGTAACTGATCATGCACTGATCACGTGGCTATCATGCACTGATCACGTGGCTGATCATACACTGTTCACGTGTCTGACCATGCACTGATCACGTGGCTGATCATACACTGCTCACGTAACTGATCATGCACTGATCACGTGGCTGATCATGCACTGATCAGTGGCTATCATGCACTGATTACGTGGCTGATCATACACTGATCACGTGACTGATCATGCACTGATCATCTGGCTATCATGCACTCATTAACTGGCTATCATGCACTGATCACGTGGTTGATCATACACTGATCACGTGACTGATCATGCACTGATCACGTCTATATCATGCACTGATCACATGACTGCCCATGCACTGATCACCCGGATGATCATACACTGATCATGTGACTGATCATGCACTGATCACGTGGCTATCATGCACTGCTCACGCTGATCATGCAATGATCACGTAGCTACCATGTACTGGTCACGTGAGTGATCATGCACTGATCACGTAATGATCATGCACTGATCAGGTGACTTATCATGCACTGTTCACCTGAGTGATCATGCACTGATCACGTGACTGATCATGCACTGATCACGTGGCTATCATGCACTGATCACGTGGCTGATCATGCAATGATCACGTAGCTACCATATACTGGTCACGTGACTGATCATGCACTGATCACGAATTGATCATGCACTGATCATGTGGCTGATCATGCACTGATCACGTGGCTGATCATGCACTGATCACGTGACTGATCATGCACTGATCACGTGACTGATCATGCACTGATCACCTGCCTGGTCATGCACAGATCACGTGACAAATCATGAACTGATCACATAGCTATCATGAACTGATCACCTGGCTGATCATGCACTGATCACGTGGCTGATCATGCACTGATACCGTGACTGAGCATGGACTGATCACATGACTATCATGTAGTGATCACGTGACTTAATGGCTCTGATCATGTGACTGATCATGCACTGATCATGTTTGCTATCATACACTGATCATGTGCCTCTGGAGGCAATAAACAAAGAGCTGAGTAGGCACGAATCATACAGTCAGCAGGCAATAATCATGGAACTCAGCTGTGAGGAATCATGCTGCTCAGCTGGCAATAATCAAGCAGCTGAGCAGGCAGGAATTACGCAGCACAGCTGTCAATTGTCAAGCAGATGACAGGCAGGAATCGTGCAGCTCAGCTGGCAATTGTCAAGCAGATGAGCAGACAGTAATCACGCAGCTCAGCAGGCCCTGATCACGTGACTGAGCATGCACTGTTCACGTGGCTGATCATACACTGATCACGTGATGATCATGCACTGATCACTTGGATATCATGCACTGATCACGTGGCTGATCATACACTGTTCACGTGTCTGACCATGCACTGATCACGTGGCTGATCATACACTGCTCACGTAACTGATCATGCACTGATCACGTGGCTATCATGCACTGATCACGTGGCTGAACATGCACTGTTCACGTGGCTGATCACACACCTGTCACGTGACATATCATGCACTGATCACGTGGCACTCATGCACTGATCACGTGGCTGATCATACTCTGCTCACGTAACTCATCATGCACACATCACGTGGCTATCATGCACTGCTCACGTGGCTCGTCATGGAATGATCACATAGCTACCATATACTGGTCACGTGACTGATCATGCACAGATCACGTAAATGATCATGCACTGTTCACGTGACTGATCATGTACTGATCACGTGACTGATCATGCACTGATCACGTGGCTATCATGCACTGCTCACGTGGCTGATCATGCAACGATCACGTAGCTACCATGTACTGGTCACGTGACTGATCATGCACTGATCACGTGGCTGATCATGCACTGATCACGTGGCTATCATGCACTGATCACGTGGCTGATCATGCATGATCACCGTACCATGTACTGATCACGTGACTGATCATGCACTGATCACGTGGCTGATCATGCACTGATCACGTGGCTGATCATGCACTGATCACGTGGCTGATCATGCACTGATCACGTGACTGATCATGCACTGATCACGTGACTGATCATGCACTGATCACGTGACTGATCATGCACTGATCACGTGACTGATCATGCACTGATCACGTGGCTATCATGCACTGATCACGTGGCTGATCATGCAATGATCACGTAGCTATCATGCACTGATCACGTGACTGATCATGCACTGATCACGTGACTGATCATGCACTGATCACGTGGCTGATCATGCACTGATCACGTGACTGATCATGCACTGATCACGTGGCTGATCATGCACTGATCACGTGACTGATCATGCACTGATCACGTGGCTATCATGCACTGATCACGTGGCTGATCACACACTGATCACATGACATATCATGCACTGATCACGTGGCATCATGCACTGATCACGTGGCTGATCATACACTGATCATGTAACTATCATGCACTGATCACGTGGCTATCATGCACTGCACGTGGCTGATCATGCAATGATCACATAGCTACATATACTGATCACGTGACTGATCATGCACTGATCACGTGGCTGATCATGCACTGATCACGTGACTGATCATGCACTGATCACGTGACTGATCATGCACTGATCACGTGGCTATCATGCACTGATCACGTGGCTGATCATGCACTGATCACGTGCCTGATCATGCACTGATCACATGACTGATCATGCACTGATCACGTGACTGATCATGCACTGATCACGTGGCTATCATGCACTATCACGTGGCTGATCATGCAATGATCATGTAGCTACCATGTACAGGTCACGTGAATGATCATACACCCATCAGGTGACTGATCATGCACTGATCACGTGGCTATCATGCACTGATCACGTGACTGATCATGCACTGATCACGTCTATATCATGCACTGATCACATGACTGATCATGCACTGATCACGTGGATGATCATACACTGATCATGTGACTGATCATGCACTGATCACGTGGCTGATCATGCACTGATACCGTGACTGAGCATGGACTGATCACATGACTATCATGTAGTGATCACGTGACTTAATGGCGCTGATCATGTGACTGATCATGCGCTGATCATGTTTGCTATCATACACTGATCATGTGCCTCTGGAGGCAATAAACAAAGAGCTGAGTAGGCACGAATCAAACAGTCAGCAGGCAATAATCATGGAACTCAGGTGTGAGGAATCATGCTGCTCAGCTGGCAATAATCAAGCAGCTGAGCAGGCAGGAATTACGCAGCACAGCTGACAATTGTCAAGCAGATGACAGGCAGGAATCGTGCAGCTCAGCTGGCAATTGTCAAGCAGATGAGCAGACAGTAATCACGCAGCTCAGCAGGCCCTGATCACGTGACTGAGCATGCACTGTTCACGTGGCTGATCATACACTGATCACGTGACTGATCATGCACTGATCACGTGGCTATCATGCACTGATCACGTGGCTGATCATACACTGTTCACGTGTCTGACCATGCACTGATCACGTGGCTGATCATACACTGCTCACGTAACTGATCATGCACTGATCACGTGGCTATCATGCACTGATCACGTGGCTGATCATGCACTGATCACGTGACTGATCATGCACTGATCACGTCTATATCATGCACTGATCACGTGACTATCATGCACTGATCACGTGGCTGATCATACACTGATCATGCTGATCATGCACTGATCACGTGGCTATCATGCACTGCTCACGTGGCTGATCATGCAATGATCACGAGCTACCATGCACTGATCACGTGACTGATCATGCACTGATCACGTGACTGATCATGCACTGTTCACGTGACTGATCATGCACTGATCACGTGACTGATCATGCACTGATCACGTGGCTATCATGCACTGCTCACGTGGCTGATCATGCAATGATCACGTAGCTACCATGTACTGGTCACGTGACTGATCATGCACTGATCACGTAATTGATCATGCACTGATCACGTGGCTGATCATGCACTGATCACGTGGCTGATCATGCACTGATCACGTGACTGATCATGCACTGATCACGTGACTGATCATGCACTGATCACGTGGCTGATCATGCACTGATCACGTGGCTGATCATGCACTGATCACGTGACTGATCATGCACTGATCACGTGACTGATCATGCACTGATCACGTGGCTATCATGCACTGATCACGTGGCTGATCATGCACTGATCACGTGGCTGATCACACTGATCACGTGACTATCATGCACTGATCACGTGGCATCATGCACTGATCACGTGGCTGATCATACACTGATCATGTAACTGATCATGCACTGATCACGTGGCTATCATGCACTGATCACGTGGCTGATCATGCAATGATCACGTAGCTACATATACTGATCACGTGACTGATCATGCACTGATCACGTGGCTGATCATGCACTGATCACGTGACTGATCATGCACTGATCACGTGACTGATCATGCACTGATCACGTGGCTATCATGCACTGATCACGTGGCTGATCATACACTGATCACGTGCCTGATCATGCACTGATCACATGACTGATCATGCACTGATCACGTGACTGATCATGCACTGATCACGTGGCTATCATGCACTACTCACGTGGCTGATCATGCAATGATCATGTAGCTACCATGTACAGGTCACGTGAATGATCATACACCCATCAGGTGACTGATCATGCACTGATCACGTGGCTATCATGCACTGATCACGTGACTGATCATGCACTGATCACGTCTATATCATGCACTGATCACATGACTGCCCATGCACTGATCACGTGGATGATCATACACTGATCATGTGACAGATCATGCACTGATCACGTGGCTGATCATGCACTGATACCGTGACTGAGCATGGACTGATCACATGACTATCATGTAGTGATCACGTGACTTAATGGCGCTGATCATGTGACTGATCATGCGCTGATCATGTTTGCTATCATACACTGATCATGTGCCTCTGGAGGCAATAAACAAAGAGCTGAGTAGGCACGAATCAAACAGTCAGCAGGCAATAATCATGGAACTCAGGTGTGAGGAATCATGCTGCTCAGCTGGCAATAATCAAGCAGCTGAGCAGGCAGGAATTACGCAGCACAGCTGGCAATTGTCAAGCAGATGACAGGCAGGAATCGTGCAGCTCAGCTGGCAATTGTCAAGCAGATGAGCAGACAGTAATCACGCAGCTCAGCAGGCCCAGATCACGTGACTGAGCATGCACTGTTCACGTGGCTGATCATACACTGATCACGTGACTGATCATGCACTGATCACGTGGCTATCATGCACTGATCACGTGGCTGATCATACACTGTTCACGTGTCTGATCATGCACTGATCACGTGGCTGATCATACACTGATCAGTGGCTGATCATGCACTGATCACGTGGCTGATCATGCACTGATCACGTGACTGATCATGCACTGATCACCTATCATGCACTGATCACTGGCTATCATGCACTGATCACGTGGCTGATCATACACTGATCACGTGACTGATCATGCACTGATCACGCCTATATCATGCACTGATCACATGACTGATCATGCACTGATCACGTGGATGATCATACACTGATCACGTGACTGATCATGCACTGATCACGTGGCTATCATGCACTGATCACGTGGCTGATCATGCACTGATCACGTGGCTGATCATGCACTGATCACGTGACTGATCATGCACTGATCACGTGCTATCATGCACTGATCATGTGCTGATCATGCACTGATCACGTGGCTATCATGCACTGATCACGTGGCTGATCATGCACTGATCACGTAGCTATCATGCACTGATCACGTGACTGATCATGCACTGATCACGTAATTGATCATGCACTGATCACGTGACTGATCATGCACTGATCACGTGACTGATCATGCACTGATCACGTGACTGATCATGCACTGATCACGTGGCTATCATGCACTGATCACGTGGCTGATCATGCACTGATCACGTAGCTACCATACTGGTCACGTGACTGATCATGCACTGATCACGAATTGATCATGCACTGATCATGGCTGATCATGCACTGATCACGTGGCTGATCATGCACTGATCACGTGACTGATCATGCACTGATCACGTGACTGATCATGCACTGATCACGTGGCTATCATGCACTGATCACGTGGCTGATCATGCACTGATCACGTGCCTGATCATGCACTGATTACATGACTGATCATGCACTGATCACGTGACTGATCATGCACTGATCATGGCTATCATGCACTACTCACGTGGCTGATCATGCAATGATCATGTAGCTACCATGTACAGGTCACGTGACTGATCATACACCCATCAGGTGACTGATCATGCACTGATCACGTGGCTATCATGCACTGATCACGTGACTGATCATGCACTGATCACGTCTATATCATGCACTGATCACATGACTGATCATGCACTGATCACGTGGCTGATCATACACTGATCATGTGACTGATCATGCACTGATCACGTGGCTGATCATGCACTGATACCGTGACTGAGCATGGACTGATCACATGACTATCATGTAGTGATCACGTGACTTAATGGCGCTGATCATGTGACTGATCATGCGCTGATCATGTTTGCTATCATACACTGATCATGTGCCTCTGGAGGCAAACAAAGAGCTGAGTAGGCACGAATCAAACAGTCAGCAGGCAATAATCATGGAACTCAGGTGTGAGGAATCATGCTGCTCAGCTGGCAATAATCAAGCAGCTGAGCAGGCAGGAATTACGCAGCACAGCTGACAATTGTCAAGCAGATGACAGGCAGGAATCGTGCAGCTCAGCTGGCAATTGTCAAGCAGATGAGCAGACAGTAATCACGCAGCTCAGCAGGCCCTGATCACGTGACTGAGCATGCACTGTTCACGTGGCTGATCATACACTGATCACGTGACTGATCATGCACTGATCACGTGGCTATCATGCACTGATCACGTGGCTGATCATACACTGATCACGTGTCTGATCATGCACTGATCACGTGGCTGATCATGCACTGATCACGTGGCTATCATGCACTGATCACGTGGCTGATCATGCACTGATCACGTGACTGATCATGCACTGATCACTGGCTATCATGCACTAATTGGCTATCATGCACTGATCACGTGGCTGATCATACACTGATCACGTGACTGATCATGCACTGATCACGGCTATATCATGCACTGATCACATGACTGATCATGCACTGATCACGTGGATGATCATGCACTGATCATGTGACTGATCATGCACTGATCACGTGGCTATCATGCACTGATCACGGGCTATCATGCACTGATCACGTGGCTGATCATGCACTGATCACATGACTGATCATGCACTGATCACGTGGTGATCATGCACTGATCACGTGGCTGATCATGCACTGATCACGTGGCTATCATGCACTGATCACGTGGCTGATCATGCAATGATCACGTAGCTATCATGCACTGATCACGTGACTGATCATGCACTGATCACGTGATTGATCATGCACTGATCACGTGACTGATCATGCACTGATCACGTGACTGATCATGCACTGATCACGTGACTGATCATGCACTGATCACGTGGCTATCATGCACTGATCACGTGGCTGATCATGCAATGATCACGTGGCTACCATACTGATCACGTGACTGATCATGCACTGATCACGTAACTGATCATGCACTGATCACGTGGCTGATCATGCACTGATCACGTGGCTGATCATGCACTGATCACGTGACTGATCATGCACTGATCACGTGACTGATCATGCACTGATCACGTGGCTATCATGCACTGATCACTGGCTGATCATGCACTGATCACGTGACTGATCATGCACTGATCACATGACTGATCATGCACTGATCACGTGACTGATCATGCACTGATCACGTGGCTATCATGCACTACTCACGTGGCTGATCATGCAATGATCACGTAGCTATCATGTACTGGTCAGTGACTGATCATGCACTGATCACGTGACTGATCATGCACTGATCACGTGGCTATCATGCACTGATCACGTGGCTGATCATGCACTGATCACGTGACTGATCATGCACTGATCACTGGCTATCATGCACTGATCACGTGGCTATCATGCACTGATCACGTGGCTGATCATGCACTGATCACGACTGATCATGCACTGATCACGTGATATCATGCACTGATCACGTGACTGATCATGCACTGATCACGTGGCTGATCATGCACTGATCATGTGACTGATCATGCACTGATCACGTGGCTATCATGCACTGATCACGTGGCTGATCATGCACTGATCACGTGGCTGATCATACACTGATCACGTGACTGATCATGCACTGATCACGTGGTGATCATGCACTGATCACGTGGCTGATCATGCACTGATCACGTGGCTATCATGCACTGATCACGTGGCTGATCATGCACTGATCACGTAGCTATCATGCACTGATCACGTGACTGATCATGCACTGATCACGTAATTGATCATGCACTGATCACGTGACTGATCACACCATCACGACTGATCATGCACTGATCACGTGACTGATCATGCACTGATCACGTGGCATCATGCACTGATCACGTGGCTGATCATGCACTGATCACGTAGCTACCATGCACTGATCACGTGACTGATCATGCACTGATCACGTGACTGATCATGCACTGATCACGTGGCTGATCATGCACTGATCACGTGGCTGATCATGCACTGATCACGTGACTGATCATGCACTGATCACGTGACTGATCATGCACTGATCACGTGGCTATCATGCACTGATCACGTGGCTGATCATGCACTGATCACGTGCCTGATCATGCACTGATCACATGACTGATCATGCACTGATCACGTGACTGATCATGCACTGATCACGTGGCTATCATGCACTACTCACGTGGCTGATCATGCATGATCATGTAGCTACCATGTACAGGTCACGTGACTGATCATACACCCATCAGGTGACTGATCATGCACTGATCACGTGGCTATCATGCACTGATCACGTGACTGATCATGCACTGATCACGCCTATATCATGCACTGATCACATGACTGATCATGCACTGATCACGTGGATGATCATACACTGATCATGTGACTGATCATGCACTGATCACGTGGCTGATCATGCACTGATACCGTGACTGAGCATGGACTGATCACATGACTATCATGTAGTGATCACGTGACTTAATGGCGCTGATCATGTGACTGATCATGCGCTGATCATGTTTGCTATCATACACTGATCATGTGCCTCTGGAGGCAATAAACAAAGAGCTGAGTAGGCACGAATCAAACAGTCAGCAGGCAATAATCATGGAACTCAGGTGTGAGGAATCATGCTGCTCAGCTGGCAATAATCAAGCAGCTGAGCAGGCAGGAATTACGCAGCACAGCTGACAATTGTCAAGCAGATGACAGGCAGGAATCGTGCAGCTCAGCTGGCAATTGTCAAGCAGATGAGCAGACAGTAATCACGCAGCTCAGCAGGCCCTGATCACGTGACTGAGCATGCACTGTTCACGTGGCTGATCATACACTGATCACGTGACTGATCATGCACTGATCACGTGGCTATCATGCACTGATCACGTGGCTGATCATACACTGTTCACGTGTCTGACCATGCACTGATCACGTGGCTGATCATACACTGATCAGTGGCTATCATGCACTGATCACGTGGCTGATCATGCACTGATCACGTGACTGATCATGCACTGATCACTGGCTATCATGCACTCATCACGTGGCTATCATGCACTGATCACGTGGCTGATCATGCACTGATCACGTGACTGATCATGCACTGATCACGCCTATATCATGCACTGATCACGTGACTGATCATGCACTGATCACGTGATGATCATACGGCACTGACACGTGACTGATCATGCACTGATCACGTGGCTGATCATGCACTGATCACGTGGCTGATCATGCACTGATCACGATCACACACGATCACGTGACTGATCATGCACTGATCACGTGGCTGATCATGCACTGATCACGTACATTGATCATGCACTGATCACGTGGCTATCATGCACTGATCACGTGGCTGATCATGCACTGATCACGTAGCTATCATGCACTGATCACGTGATGATCATGCACTGATCACGTGGCTGATCATGCACTGATCACGTGACTGATCATGCACTGATCACGTGACTGATCATGCACTGATCACGTGACTGATCATGCACTGATCACGTGGCTATCATGCACTGCTACGTGGCTGATCATGCAATGATCACGTAGCTACCATGTACTGGTCACGTGACTGATCATGCACTGATCACGAATGATCATGCACTGATCACGTGGCTGATCATGCACTGATCACGTGGCTGATCATGCACTGATCACGTGACTGATCATGCACTGATCACGTGACTGATCATGCACTGATCACGTGGCTATCATGCACTGATCACGTGGCTGATCATGCACTGATCACGTGCCTGATCATGCACTGATTACATGACTGATCATGCACTGATCACGTGACTGATCATGCACTGATCACGTGGCTATCATGCACTATCACGTGGCTGATCATGCAATGATCATGTAGCTACCATGTACTGGTCACGTGACTGATCATACACCCATCAGGTGACTGATCATGCACTGATCACGTGGCTATCATGCACTGATCACGTGGCTGATCATAACTGATCACCTGCCTGGTCATGCACAGATCACGACAAATCATGAACTGATCACATAGCTATCATGAACTGATCACTGGCTGATCATGCACTGATCACGTGGCTGATCATGCACTGATACCGTGACTGAGCATGGACTGATCACATGACTATCATGTAGTGATCACGTGACTTAATGGCGCTGATCATGTGACTGATCATGCACTGATCATGTTTGCTATCATACACTGATCATGTGCCTCTGGAGGCAATAAACAAAGAGCTGAGTAGGCACGAATCAAACAGTCAGCAGGCAATAATCATGGAACTGGTGTGAGGAATCATGCTGCTCAGCTGGCAATAATCAAGCAGCTGAGCAGGCAGGAATTACGCAGCACAGCTGGCAATTGTCAAGCAGATGACAGGCAGGAATCGTGCAGCTCAGCTGGCAATTGTCAGAGATGAGCAGACAGTAATCACGCAGCTCAGCAGGCCCTGATCACGTGACTGAGCATGCACTGTTCACGTGGCTGATCATACACTGATCACGTGACTGATCATGCACTGATCACGTGGCTATCATGCACTGATCACGTGGCTGATCATACACTGTTCACGTGTCTGACCATGCACTGATCACGTGGCTGATCATACACTGCTCACGTAACTGATCATGCACTGATCACGTGGCTATCATGCACTGATCACGTGGCTGATCATGCACTGTCACGTGGCTGATCACACACTGATCACGTGACTATCATGCACTGATCACGTGGCACCTCACTGATCACGTGGCTGATCATACACTGATCACGTAACTGATCATGCACTGATCACGTGGCTATCATGCACTGATCACGTGGCTGATCATGCACTGATCACGTAGCTACATATACTGATCACGTGACTGATCATGCACTGATCACGTGGCTATCATGCACTGATCACGTGGCTGATCATGCACTGATCACGTGCCTGATCATGCACTGATTACATGACTGACGTGTGCATGATCACGTGACTGATCATGCACTGATCACGTGGCTATCATGCACTACTCACGTGGCTGATCATGCAATGATCATGTAGCTACCATGTACTGGTCACGTGACTGATCATACACCCATCACGTGACTGATCATGCACTGATCACGTGGCTATCATGCACTGATCACGTGGCTGATCATGCACTGATCACCTGCCTGATCATGCACAGATCACGTGACAAATCATGAACTGATCACATAGCTATCATGAACTGATCACCTGGCTGATCATGCACTGATCACGTGGCTGATCATGCACTGATACCGTGACTGAGCATGGACTGATCACATGACTATCATGTAGTGATCACGTGACTTAATGGCACTGATCATGTGACTGATCATGCACTGATCATGTTTGCTATCATACACTGATCATGTGACTGGAGGCAATAAACAAAGAGCTGAGTAGGCACGAATCAAACAGTCAGCAGGCAATAATCATGGAACTCAGCTGTGAGGAATCATGCTGCTCAGCTGGCATCAGCAGCTAGCAGGCAGGAATTACGCAGCACAGCTGGCAATTGTCAAGCAGATGACAGGCAGGAATCGTGCAGCTCAGCTGGCAATTGTCAAGCAGATGAGCAGACAGTAATCACGCAGCTCAGCAGGCCCTGATCACGTGACTGAGCATGCACTGTTCACGTGGCTGATCATACACTGATCACGTGATGATCATGCACTGATCACGTGGATATCATGCACTGATCACGTGGCTGATCATACACTGTTCACGTGTCTGACCATGCACTGATCACGTGGCTGATCATACACTGCTCACGTAACTGATCATGCACTGATCACGTGGCTATCATGCACTGATCACGTGGCTGATCATGCACTGATCACGTGGCTGATCATGCACTGTCACGTGACATATCATGCACTGATCACGTGACACTCATGCACTGATCACGTGGCTGATCATACACTGATCACGAATCTGATCATGCACTGATCACGTGGCTATCATGCACTGATCACGTGGTCTGCATGCGGAATGATCACAGAAGCATATACTGATCACGTGACTGATCATGCACTGATCACGTAAATGATCATGCACTGATCACGTGACTGATCATGCACTGATCACGTGACTGATCATGCACTGATCACGTGGCTGATCATGCACTGATCACGTGGCTGATCATGCACTGATCACGTGGCTGATCATGCACTGATCACGTGGCTGATCATGCACTGATCACGTGACTGATCATGCACTGATCACGTGGCTGATCATGCACTGATCACGTGGCTATCATGCACTGATCACGTGGCTGATCATGCACTGATCACGTGACTGATCATGCACTGATCACGTGACTGATCATGCACTGATCATGACTGATCATGCACTGATCACGTGGATCATGCACTGATCACGTGGCTATCATGCACTGATCACGTGGCTGATCATGCACGATCACGTGACTGATCATGCACTGATCACGTGGCTATCATGCACTGATCACGTGGCTGATCATGCACTGATCATTGGCTGATCATGCACTGATCATGTGACTGATCATGCACTGATCACGTGGCTGATCATGCACTGATCACGTGACTGATCATGCACTGATCACGTGGCTGATCATACACTGATCACGTAACTGATCATGCACTGATCACGTGGCTATCATGCACTGATCACGTGGCTGATCATGCACTGATCACGTGGCTGATCACACACTGATGTCACGTGACTGATCATGCACTGATCACGTGGTATCATGCACTGATCACGTGGCTGATCATACACTGATCACGTGACTGATCATGCACTGATCACGTGGCTATCATGCACTGATCACGTGGCTGTCATGCAATGATCACGAAGCTACATATACTGATCACGTGACTGATCATGCACTGATCACGTAAATGATCATGCACTGATCACATGACTGATCATGCACTGATCACGTGACTGATCATGCACTGATCACGTGGCTATCATGCACTGATCACGTGGCTGATCATGCACTGATCACGTAGCAACCATGTACTGGTCACGTGACTGATCATGCACTGATCACGTAATTGATCATGCACTGATCACGTGGCTGATCATGCACTGATCACGTGGCTGATCACACACGATCACGTGACTGATCATGCACTGATCACGTGACTGATCATGAAGATCACGTGGCTGATCATGCACTGATCACGTGGCTATCATGCACTGATCACGTGGCTGATCATACACGATCACGTGACTGATCATGCACTGATCACGTGGCTATCATGCACTGATCACGTGACTGATCATGCACTGATCACGTGACTGATCATGCACTGATCACGTGACTGATCATGCACTGATCACGTGCTATCATGCACTGATCACGTGGCTGATCATGCACTGATCACGTGGCTATCATGCACTGATCACGTGACTGATCATGCACTGATCACAATTGATCACACTGATCACGTGACTTATCATGCACTGATCATGTGACTGATCATGTGCTGATCATGTTTGCTATCATACACTGATCATGTGCCTCTGGAGGCATGAACATAGAGCTGAGTAGGCAGGAATCAGCAGCAGGCTATAATCATGGAACTCAGCTGTGAGAAATCATGCTGCTCAGCTGGCAATAATCAAGCAGCTGAGCAGGCAGGAATTACGCAGCACAGGTGGCAATTGTCAAGCAGATGACAGGCAGGAATCGTGCAGCTCAGCTGGCAATTGTCAAGCAGATGAGCAGACAGTAATCACGCAGCTCAGCAGGCCCATCACGTGACTGAGCATGCACTGTTCACGTGGCTGATCATGCACTGATCACGTGACTGATCATGCACTGATCACGTGACTGATCATGCACTGATCACGTGGCTGATCATGCACTGATCACGTGGCTGATCATGCACTGATCACGGGACTGATCATGCACTGATCACGGGCTGATCATGCACTGACACATGACTGATCATGCACTGATCACGTGGCTGATCATGCACTGATCACGTGACTGATCATGCACTGATCACGTGGCTATCATGCACTGATCACGTGGCTGATCATGCACTGATCACGTGCCTGATCATGCACTGATCACGTGACTGATCATGCACTGATCACGGACTGATCATGCACTGATCACGTGGCTGATCATGCACTGATCACGTGGCTGATCATGCACTGATACCGTGACTGAGCATGGACTGATCACATGACTATCATGCAGTGATCACGTGACTTAATGGCACTGATCATGACTGATCATGCACTGATCATGTTTGCTATCATACACTGATCATGTGCCTCTGGAGGCAATAAACAAAGAGCTGAGTAGGCACGAATCAAACAGTCAGCAGGCAATAATCATGGAACTCAGGTGAGGAATCATGCTGCTCAGCTGGCAATTGTCAAGCAGATGAGCAGGCAGTAATCACGCAGCTCAGCAGGCACTGATCACGTGACTGAGCATGCACTGTTCACGTGGCTGATCATACACTGATCACGTGATGATCATGCACTGATCACGTGGATATCATGCACTGATCACGTGGCTGATCATACACTGTTCACGTGTCTGATCATGCACTGATCACGTGGCTGATCATACACTGCCGTGTAACTGATCATGCACTGATCACGTGGCTATCATGCACTGATCACGTGGCTGATCATGCACTGATCACGTGGCTGATCACACACCTGTCACGTGACATATCATGCACTGATCACGTGGCACTCATGCACTGATCACGTGGCTGATCATACTCTGCTCACGTAACTCATCATGCACACATCACGTGGCTATCATGCACTGCTCACGTAACTCGTCATGGAATGATCACATAGCTACCATATACTGGTCACGTGACTGATCATGCACTGATCACGTAAATGATCATGCACTGTTCACGTGACTGATCATGTACTGATCACGTGACTGATCATGCACTGATCACGTGGCTATCATGCACTGCTCACGTGGCTGATCATGCAACGATCACGTAGCAACCATGTACTGGTCACGTGACTGATCATGCACTGATCACGTAATTGATCATGCACTGATCACGTGGCTGATCATGCACTGATCACGTGGCTGATCATGCACTGATCACGTGGCTGATCATGCACTGATCACGTGGCTATCATGCACTGATCACGTGGCTGATCATGCAATGATCACGTAGCTACATGCACTGATCACGTGACTGATCATGCACTGATCACAATTGATCATGCACTGATCACGTGGCTGATCATGCACTGATCACGTGGCTGATCATGCACTGATCACGTGACTGATCATGCACTGATCACGTGACTGATCATGCACTGATCACGTGGCTATCATGCACTGATCACGTGGATATCATGCACTGATCACGTGGCTGATCATGCACTGATCACGTGACTGATCATGCACTGATCACGTGTGACTGATCATGCACTGATCACGTGGCTGATCATGCAATGATCACACAGCTACCATGCACTGATCACGTGACTGATCATGCACTGATCACATGACTGATCATGCACTGATCACGTGGCTTATCATGCACTGATCATGTGACTGATCATGTGCTGATCATGTTTGGTGTCATACACTGATCATGTGCCTCTGGAGGCAATGAACAAAGAGCTGAGTAGGCAGGAATCAGTCAGCAGGCTATAATCATGGAACTCAGCTCTGAGAAATCATGCTGCTCAGCTGGCAATAATCAAGCAGATGAGCAGGCAGGAATTACGCAGCACAGGTGGCAATTGTCAAGCAGATGACAGGCAGGAATCGTGCAGCTCAGCTGGCAATTGTCAAGCAGATGAGCAGACAGTAATCACGCAGCTCAGCAGGCCCTGATCACGTGACTGAGCATGCACTGTTCACGTGGCTGATCATACACTGATCACGTGACTGATCATGCACTGATCATGTGACTGATCATGCACTGATCACGTAGCTATCATGCACTGATCACGTGGCTGATCACACTGATCACGGGACTGATCATGCACTGATCACGTGCTATCATGCACTGACACATGACTCCACATGCACTGATCACGTGGCTGATCATGCACTGATCACGTGACTGATCATGCACTGATCACGTGACTGATCATGCACTGATCACGTGGCTGATCATGCACTGATCACGTGGCTATCATGCACTGATCACGTGGCTGATCATGCAATGATCACGTAGCTACCATGTACTGATCACGTGACTGATCATGCACTGATCACGAATGATCATGCACTGATCACGTGGCTGATCATGCACTGATCACGTGGCTGATCATGCACTGATCACGTGACTGATCATGCACTGATCACGTGACTGATCATCATGCACTGATCACGTGGCTATCATGCACTGATCACGTGGCTGATCATGCACTGATCACGTGACTGATCATGCACTGATCACGTGACTGATCATGCACTGATCACGTGACTGATCATGCACTGATCACGTGGCTGATCATGCACTGATCACGTGGCTATCATGCACTGCTCACGTGGCTGATCATGCAATGATCACGTAGCTACCATGTACTGGTCACGTGATGATCATGCACTGATCACGAATTGATCATGCACTGATCACGTGGCTGATCATGCACTGATCACGTGGCTGATCATGCACTGATCACGTGACTGATCATGCACTGATCACGTGACTGATCATGCACTGATCACGTGCTGATCATGCACTGATCACGTGGCTGATCATGCACTGATCACGTGACTGATCATGCACTGATCACGTGGCTGATCATGCACTGATCACGTGACTGATCATGCACTGATCACGTGGCTATCATGCACTGATCACGTGGCTGATCATGCATGATCACGCAGCTGATCATGCACTGATCACGTGACTGATCATGCACTGATCACGTGACTGATCATGCACTGATCACGGTTATGCATCACTCATGGCTGATCATGCACTGATCATGTAGCTATCATGTACAGTCTCACGTGAATGATCATACACTGATCACGTGACTGATCATGCACTGATCACGTGATTGATCATGCACTGATCACGTGGCTGATCATGCACTGATCACGTGCTGATCATGCACTGATCACGTGACTGATCATGCACTGATCACGTGACTGATCATGCACTGATCACGTGGCTATCATGCACTGATCACGTGGCTGATCATGCACTGATCACGTGACTGATCATGCACTGATCACGTGACTGATCATGCACTGATCACGTGACTGATCATGCACTGATCACGTGGCTATCATGCACTACTCACGTGGCTGATCATGCAATGATCATGAGCTACCATGTACTGGTCACGTGACTGATCATACACCCATCAGGTGACTGATCATGCACTGATCACGTGGCTATCATGCACAGATCACGTGACAAATCATGAACTGATCACATAGCTATCATGAACTGATCACCTGGCTGATCATGCACTGATCACGTGGCTGATCATGCACTGATACCGTGACTGAGCATGGACTGATCACATGACTATCATGTAGTGATCACGTGACTTAATGGCCTGATCATGTGACTGATCATGCTGATCATGTTTGCTATCATACACTGATCATGTGCCTCTGGAGGCAATAAACAAAGAGCTGAGTAGGCACGAATCAAACAGTCAGCAGGCAATAATCATGGAACTCAGGTGTGAGGAATCATGCTGCTCAGCTGGCAATAATCAAGCAGCTGAGCAGGCAGGAATTACGCAGCACAGCTTGCAATTGTCAAGCAGATGACAGGCAGGAATCGTGCAGCTCAGCTGGCAATTGTCAAGCAGATGAGCAGACAGTAATCACGCAGCTCAGCAGGCCCTGATCACGTGACTGAGCATGCACTGTTCACGTGGCTGATCATACACTGATCACGTGATGATCATGCACTGATCACGTGGCTATCATGCACTGATCACGCTGATCATACACTGATCACGTGTCTGACCATGCACTGATCACGTGGCTGATCACACACTGTCACGTGACTATCATGCACTGATCACGTGGCATCATGCACTGATCACGTGGCTGATCATACACTGATCACGTGACTGATCATGCACATCACGTGGCTATCATGCACTGATCACGTGGCTGTCATGCAATGATCACGTAGCTACCATATACTGATCACGTGACTGATCATGCACTGATCACGTCAATGATCATGCACTGATCACGTGACTGATCATGCACTGATCACGTGACTGATCATGCACTGATCACGTGGCTATCATGCACTGCTCACGGCTGATCATGCAAGATCACGTAGCAACCATGTACTGGTCACGTGACTGATCATGCACTGATCACGTAATTGATCATGCACTGATCACGTGGCTCATCATGCACTGATCACGTGGCTGATCACACATGATCACGTGATGATCATGCACTGATCACGTGGCTATCATGCACTGATCACGTGGCTATCATGCACTGATCAATGGCTATCATGCACTGATCACGTGGCTGATCATGCACTGATCACGTGGCTATCATGCACTGATCACGTGACTGATCATGCACTGATCACGTGACTGATCATGCACTGATCACGTGGCTCATCATGACTGATCACGTGGCTGATCATACACTGATCACGTGACTGATCATGCACTGATCACGTGACTGATCATGCACTGATCACGTGGCTATCATGCACTGATCACGTGGATATCATGCACTGATCACGTGGCTGATCATACACGATCACGTGACTGATCATGCACTGATCACGTGGCTATCATGCACTGATCACGTGGCTATCATGCACTGATCACGTGGCTGATCATGCACTGATCACGTGGCTGATCATGCACTGATCACACAGCTATCATGCACTGATCACGTGACTGATCATGCACTGATCACGCAGCTCATCATGCACTGATCACGTGACTGATCATGCACTGATCACATGGCTGATCATGCACTGATCACGTGACTGATCATGCACTGATCACGTGACTGATCATGCACTGATCACGTAGCTATCATGCACTGATCACGTGGCTGATCATGCACTGATCACGGGACTGATCATGCACTGATCACTGGCTATCATGCACTGACACATGACTGATCATGCACTGATCACGTGGCTGATCATGCACTGATCACGTGACTGATCATGCACTGATCACGTGACTGATCATGCACTGATCACGTGGCTGATCATGCACTGATCACGTGGCTATCATGCACTGATCACGTGGCTGATCATGCAATGTCACGTGGCTATCATGCACTGATCACGTGACTGATCATGCACTGATCACAACTGATCATGCACTGATCACGTGGCTGATCATGCACTGATCACGGCTGATCATGCACTGATCACGTGACTGATCATGCACTGATCACGTGACTGATCATGCACTGATCACGTACATCATGCACTGATCACGTGACTGATCATGCACTGATCACGTGGCTGATCATGCACTGATCACGTGGCTATCATGCACTGATCACGTGGCTGATCATGCACTGATCACGTGGCTACCATGCACTGGTCACGTGACTGATCATGCACTGATCACGTAACTGATCATGCACTGATCACGTGGCTGATCATGCACTGATCACGTGGCTGATCATGCACTGATCACGTGACTGATCATGCACTGATCACGTGACTGATCATGCACTGATCACGTGGCTATCATGCACTGATCACGTGGCTGATCATACACTGATCACGTGACTGATCATGCACTGATCACGTGGCTGATCATGCACTGATCACGTGACTGATCATGCACTGATCACGTGACTGATCATGCACTGATCACGTGGCTGATCATGCACTGATCACGTGACTGATCATGCACTGATCACTGGCTGATCATGCACTGATCACGTGGCTACCATGCACTGATCACGTGACTGATCATGCACTGATCACATGACTGATCATGCACTGATCACGTGGCTTATCATGCATTGATCATGTGACTGATCATGTGCTGATCATGTTTGGTGTCATACACTGATCATGTGCCTCTGGAGGCAATGAACAAAGAGCTGAGTAGGCAGGAATCAGTCAGCAGGCAATAATCATGGAACTCAGCTCTGAGGAATCATGCTGCTCAGCTGGCAATAATCAAGCAGATGAGCAGGCAGGAATTATGCAGCACAGGTGGCATTGTCAAGCAGATGACAGGCAGGAATCGTGCAGCTCAGCTGGCAATTGTCACAGATGAGCAGACAGTAATCACGCAGCTCAGCAGGCCCTGATCACGTGACTGAGCATGCACTGTTCACGTGGCTGATCATACACTGATCACGTGACTGATCATGCACTGATCACGTGACTGATCATGCACTGATCACGTGGCTATCATGCACTGATCACGTGGCTGATCATACACTGATCACGGGACTGATCATGCACTGATCACGGGCTATCATGCACTGACACATGACTGATCATGCACTGATCACGTGGATGATCATGCACTGATCACGTGACTGATCATGCACTGATCACGGCTATCATGCACTGATCACGTGGCTGATCATGCAATGATCACGAGCTATCATGCACTGATCACGTGACTGATCATGCACTGATCACGTAATTGATCATGCACTGATCACGTGGCTGATCATGCACTGATCACGTGGCTGATCATGCACTGATCACGTGACTGATCATGCACTGATCACGTGGCTGATCATGCACTGATCACGTGACTGATCATGCTGATCACGTGGCTGATCATGCATGATCACGCAGCTATCATGCACTGATCACATGACTGATCATGCACTGATCACGTGACTGATCATGCACTGATCACGTGGCTATCATGCACTACTCACGTGGCTGATCATGCAATGATCATGTAGCTACCATGTACTGGTCATGTGACTGATCATACACCCATCAGGTGACTGATCATGCACTGATCACGTGGCTATCATGCACTGATCACGTGACTGATCATGCACTGATCACGTGTATATCATGCACTGATCACATGACTGATCATGCACTGATCACGTGGCTGATCATACACTGATCATGTGACTGATCATGCACTGATCACGTGGCTGATCATGCACTGATACCGTGACTGAGCATGGACTGATCACATGACTATCATGTAGTGATCACGTGACTTAATGGCGCTGATCATGTGACTGATCATGCGCTGATCATGTTTGCTATCATACACTGATCATGTGCCTCTGGAGGCAATAAACAAAGAGCTGAGTAGGCACGAATCAAACAGTCAGCAGGCAATAATCATGGAACTCAGCTGTGAGGAATCATGCTGCTCAGCTGGCAATAATCAAGCAGCTGAGCAGGCAGGAATTACGCAGCACAGCTGGCAATTGTCAAGCAGATGACAGGCAGGAATCGTGCAGCTCAGCTGGCAATTGTCAAGCAGATGAGCAGACAGTAATCACGCAGCTCAGCAGGCCCTGATCACGTGACTGAGCATGCACTGTTCACGTGGCTGATCATACACTGATCACGTGACTGATCATGCACTGATCACGTGGATATCATGCACTGATCACGTGGCTGATCATACACTGTTCACGTGTCTGACCATGCACTGATCACGTGGCTATCATGCACTGATCACGTGGCTGATCATGCACTGATCACGTGGCTGATCACACACTGATCACGTGACATACTGCACTGATCACGTGGCACTCATGCACTGATCACGTGGCTGATCATACACTGCTCACGTAACTGATCATGCACACATCACGTGGCTATCATGCACATCACGTGGTCTGTCATGGAATGATCACAAAGCTACCATATACTGGTCACGTGACTGATCATGCACTGATCACGAATGATCATGCACTGTTCACGTGACTGATCATGTACTGATCACGTGACTGATCATGCACTGATCACGTGGCTATCATGCACTGCTCACGTGGCTGATCATGCAACGATCACGTAGCAACCATGTACTGGTCACGTGACTGATCATGCACTGATCACGTAACTGATCATGCACTGATCACGTGGCTCATCATGCACTGATCACGTGGCTGATCGCACTGATCACGTGACTGATCATGCACTGATCACGTGACTGATCATGCACTGATCACGTGGCTATCATGCACTGATCACGTGATATCATGCACTGATCACGTGGCTGATCACACACGATCACGTGACTGATCATGCACTGATCACGTGGCTATCATGCACTGATCACGTGGCCATCATGCACTGATATCATGCACTGATCACGTGGCTGTCACCATTAATGATCACGTGACTGATCATGCACTGATCACGTGGCTATCATGCACTGATCACGTGGCTGATCATGCAATGATCACGTAGCTACATGTACTGTCACGTGACTGATCATGCACTGATCACGTGGCTGATCATGCACTGATCACGTGACTGATCATGCACTGATCACGTGGCTGATCATGCACTGATCACGCAGCTATCATGCACTGATCACGTGACTGATCATGCACTGATCACGTGGCTGATCATGCACTGATCACGTGGCTGATCATGCACTGACACGATGGCTGATCATGCACTGATCATGTGACTGATCATGCACTGATCATGTTTGTCACACTGACTGTGTGCCTCTGGAGGCAATAAACAAAGAGCTGAGTAGGCAGGAATCAGTAGGCAATAATCATGGAACTCAGCTCTGAGGAATCATGCTGCTCAGCTGGCAATAATCAAGTAGATGAGCAGGCAGGAATTATGCAGCACAGGTGGCAATTGTCAAGCAGATGACAGGCAGGAATCGTGCAGCTCAGCTGGCAATTGTCAAGCAGATGAGCAGACAGTAATCACGCAGCTCAGCAGGCCCTGATCACGTGACTGAGCATGCACTGTTCACGTGGCTGATCATACACTGATCACGTGACTGATCATGCACTGATCACGTGGCTATCATGCACTGATCACGTGACTGATCATGCACTGATCACACTGTCATGCACTGATCACGTGGCTGATCATGCACTGATCACGTGGCTGATCATGCACTGATCATGTGACTGATCATGCACTGATCACGTGGCTGATCATGCACTGATCACGTGGCTGATCAT